>NC_135497.1:113171171-113188671 GCF_052857255.1 Amblyomma americanum | reverse complement strand
CATGAATCGGCAGTCGCTCTGTCAGCCAGCACTTTATGGGTATCTATGGGGGCTCTTTGTAAAGTCCGCGCTCCGTTTCACCGTGGTAAAGGGCGCGCTCTACTCTGAGTGTGCGGGCCACGCGCCTCGTGGCCCGGTCCAAGCGAAGACGCGCCCTTTGTGGCTTCAGCGTTCGCGTTCTCGCAAGGAGCAGCAAACGCGGGAGAGGACGCTGCAACCGGCCAAGAGTTACACCGCGCCGCTCTACACCCTTGAGGAGCGTTCGTTCAGTGCGATAGTTTATTGCCCTTGTTTTAGTGGCCTTGTGCCACAAAGCGGCAATGCTTCGCATTGTACTCTCAAGGGTAGCTTAAGCGCCGTCCAAATTTTCTTCTTCAGTATATCGCAAAATCCAGCTGCGCTTAAAAAAATGGATGCTTTGGTTCCCGAGCAAAGTGTCCAAAAGCATTTCGTTTCATAATAACGAATCATGAAAGAAAATTATTCTGAAAAAGAAATGGTTCTGGATACGGTCTTCTTTTCGGCATCGTGGCTGGCAGTGATGTGGAAATCGGGCAATCTTGAAACCGCCAGGTGCAGTGTTCGGGCCGCCATTATCTTTAAAATCATGCGGTGCAGATTTTAGCACGTTCAGAGCTCTATAGTAGCCCATGAGGTGCGTAACGGCGCCTCTTGGTGTGATGCAGTGTCTGATATTACGACTGTTCACATCCCAAGAACTCTGTACTCACTCGGTTGATAGCTACTGAATGTGGTCTTCTACGTAGCGCACGAAAAGAATTTTTTTCCCAGCCGTTCATCAAATACAGCAAATGGTAAAACGCGTAGACCGGGATACGAGGTGAAAATCCCAACTGGTACAACTGATTTATGAAACAAACTCACAGGCTGTAGCCAGTTGATATCTAGCTGGTTCTGAACCGGTTCCAGCTGGACTGAACTGAGAATTTGTGCTATAAACCAGTTTGACTACTTGGCATTTTAGCCTGGCTTCCCACTGTAAAGCATGAAAGCACACACAAACTAAAAGGTCATAACTCAAGCATTTGCACTTTCGAATTGCCTTTCGCTGCTGTTCTGCGCTCGAAATACAAGGGGTGGAACATCTGGGGAGGTACTCCGGATTTTGTTCTCATCGCGTTCTTACTGTCTGGACATCGAGTTTCCACCTTAAAGAGGCGTAAATACATTGAAGAAGTTTGGCCCACGGAAAAATTGTGCATAATTTGTAAAAAATAACGGGGGCCATTAACGGGGCACGACTGTGCCTTAACCATCAGTCAATTTTTTCAATACCGCATGCAGAGTAGCATGTTATTATATTCTTACTGATTTACTGTTTATTTCATTATAGGAAAAAAGGCGCACTTGTGTTTCCATCTGCCAAGTGCGAAGTCAGACTACTTCTTTAGGCTCGATGGCATACCCATTCAGCGCACTGGGCCCTGCACGGGTGAACCCCGTACTGTTGGACGTGCGGGAATCCCCAGTAACCCTGTCAGTTTTCAGAACTATAGCAAGGCGGGCGAGTTGGTGATACATATTTGAAAAATTACAGCGCGGAAAACGGGGACTTCAAGGGTGAAAAACACAGGACAAGCGCTGACTCTCAACTAAAGTTTAATCACAGCAAACAGGCAAATATAAGCGAACAGGCAACAACCAAACATTAAAACCAGAAGGCACGTGCACTATGTTGGGTTAAGATAGGCGACCTCACTGTCACGCAGGAGCAGGGGTGGATTTTTCAGAAGGATGCTCCTCCCACTAAACGTCTGCAGCGATCAGCGATGAAAGGGACAGTGCCTCTTGCTTTCACGGGAAAGGAGTGCAGGTTCAGTGGCAACATGGACTGGCCCGATGCGCAGAAGCGAGCTTCCGAGACGTCGTCACACGCGAAGAAAAAATCCTATGAATACGCCCCGCGTGCGTCTCTGGCATTAAAAAAAAAAAAAAGGCGCGCTTAAGTTTTCGTGCAAGGGGTGAACAGACGGTAGGCGGGTGTTTTCTATTTAGAGCGGCGAGAGAAACGACGGGACGAAAAGCCGAATGTGCTTCTTTCACAGGGTTCGCACAGTTTCCAGGACAGCGCCGCTGAATGGGAATAAAAGGCTCGCCGCATGAGACTTTCGCGCTGTAAGCAATCGCCTGCAGAGGCACGAGTGATCATAGAGAGAAAAAGCAGGTTTTATCAGCACCCTAACTGCTGGGCGTGCCAGAAGACCCCTTGCAGTGAGCGCAGAGTTAGCTTCTCTCTGTTCAGGGCGTCAAAGGACGGCACACTGGGTGTCGTCAGAGTTTACTGAGAGCTCAGTGGAAATGCGTGAAATATCAACCATAGTTCGCTGACCTGTTGCTTCATGGAAAGGAATAGCTGCGCTGAAAGCGCGATGACTGGAGAGACCTTGTTGTTTTTTTTATTCGCGGCTTTGAAATCGCGCAGATGTTTTTGCTCTGCCCAACTCATCTTCACTTTTACTGCGGCGCGCATCGCGTGCAGCTGAATTCTTTTGAATCCTACTCGCGAATCAAGACTAATCCACCAGCGCCTGCAGCAAAGTATACGAAAATGCATTTCAGCAACCAACTGCATAAGCGGTGCTCGAATGTAAGTATAGAATCCATGCCTTCAAAAGTAGAGGAATGAAATTCCTTGGCGTACGATGCCACATTCCCATGGAGCTTCACGACACAACACAAAGGTGCTTCACTTAGGAAGGCAAGAGATACAGTCTGAGTACCTGTTATTTGGTCCTGATGAATGCAAACAAGACATCAACCTTCTCATTAATGACTTCAACCTACTCACGAAGTTTATTATAAAGAAGCGAGACTGACTATGTTGGTGTATTAATGTGGGGAAAGATTCACGAACAGCAGTATTGACGAAAATGCTTGAGGACTACTGCACAAGTCGCCCCACTTAATGTGAGCCAAGAGTTTTAAACAAATGGAGAATATGACATGTGTGAAGATAAAGCAGTACATTTGGCAGTCACTATATAGCGAGCAGCAACTAGTCTTACTAGAATTTCAGTTCGAGAGTTTTAGTAACTCTCGCAAGAGTAATTGCTGTAGCGTGTGCAATGCTGCGAAAGCTTTTCCCGCGCTCGAAGTAAAGAGCACGGAATCCGAGAACGTCACGGCAGCTTCCCGCCTAGCAGCGCCCTCCCAGGCATCTGTCGACAGGGCGTGTCCAAATTGGCGCGGCCGCTATCAGCGCGCGCCAGGGTCCGCATTTTTGTGTTCTTCTGGGGCTTCGCATGACTTCTTCATAGAGTGCTAAAGAGAACCAACTTTTCGTAAAGTTTGCCATTTGTAGGTCATTTTAACGCCAACCAAATATAAAACTGCAGATTTCTGCTTACCTGGGACTGATTAAAAGTTCATTCGTGTTAGTTAATTACTGACTGTATAAAGCATACTCCTACTTGCTCCAAGCGACTACCAACGACTTTCATAACGGCAACGTGTGCCGATTATGCTTCAAGCCTGGTTCATGTTACGAGATGCTTCTATTGTACCAAGAATCCGCGGTGGATCGGTGGTTGGCGCTCGGCTGCTGACCCTAAAGACGCGGGCTCGATCCCGGCCGCGGCTGTCGAATTTCGATGGAGGCGGAATTCTTGAGGCCCGTGAACTGTGCGATGTCAGTGCACGTTAAAGAACCCCAGGTGGTCGAAATTTCCGGAACCCTACACTACGGCGTCTCTCATAGCCTGAGTCGCTTTGGGACGTTAAACCCACATAAACCTAAACCTAAATCCCAACACTAAACTTAAATTGTACCGCTTGGCTTTCTTTATGTACGGCAGGTCGTACGACTTCTTTATAGCAGCAGAGGGGCTTACAGGCGACACGCATGAACTTTGCTCGTTCACACGCACACTAGCGACTGTGAAGGCAGGCGTTCTGCCATTGAATAGGAATCGCGCAGTTCCTATGGGGAAGCTAGACTATATGCCCTCTCAGCGAACGCTTCGGCAAGGAGATTCACAGTCAGGTTGGCAGGTAGCGGGCTCATCTCTTGTGGTGGGGCAAAGTCTCGAAGAAAAAACAGACGCAGAGCGCCTCCGAAGAGTTCCTTTACAAAGCGCTCGGAGCTGCACTTGCTGTAAGCATTGCAGTCGCCGTGCGCTGTCTATTTAGTGACGCAGGGACAGCGCAAGCTGAGTTACCTCTGCTGTAAATAAGAACTGAGTTCGAGAAAGGATGCCACGGCCCGGTCCTCGGCTTCTTTACCTTTTCAGTCGAAAAAGTACCGAACAGGATATTTCCATTCGTCTTCCCTTGCTTTCCTTCACTAAAGGGCGCATTTCTTGGAATGCTACCTTTCAATGACGCAGCGACGACCAAAGGCGCCGTGTAGCTACGGGAATGAGGTAAACACTACAGCATGAGAGCGAAAACAAGTACTCCTGTATCAACACAATCGGTGCCAGACGAACCGAGACGCGTGCCTCTGTTGCGCCGTGTTGAACGATTCCAACTATCCATCCCTGAGTGCTTCCTAATGTCGCAAAATTTAGTTATGCTTTGCTTCCGCCGCTTAGTTTCGCAAGTGTACCTTCACGAGCGTTATCTCGGAATGGTTACCCCATTTGAAACGACACGCAGGCAGCACTCTCGTGACGGTGTTTTGTCTCGTTCATGTTCATATTCATGATATCGAGGTTTAATGAGACAACCGGTAGTTTTCAGTCGTCGTTTCGTCATTTCGGGTTAATTTGCCCATCACTTTAAGATGGACTACAAGTGAATCAACTTAACGAAACAGATATTTCCAATAAACGATGCTAGGAATATCCATTGTTCATGCTTCCGCCCACGGCAGTAATTGGCGACTTTCAAGACCTGAGGGGCCACCTAGCTCAGTTTATCTATTATGGCGGCGCTACGGAGGACTGTTTCTTGCCACAGGCTGAGTAAAACAGTTCTAGTTTTAAAAGTTCGAGATAACCTCGCGCCTGTTTGTGGATTATGGCGACCGTGTGTGCAACAGGCCTTTCCCTGCTGGGCTATGTAAAAGGACTAAACGAGATAAAAGGAAGAAATCGCTGTCTGGCCTGTGGGAGCTGTGATTGGTGGACGTGCACTTTGGCGAGATACAGAAATCGATAACGTCGAAGTTGGAAACTTGTAAAACGTGTAAGTGAGATAACTAGAAGCGCATTTTTCCCCACACTTAGCGCCACATGTAAGCAAGACTCAGCGACGCGTGTGTAAAGGTGGAAAGCGAGAATAATATCATATCGCCGTCCCGGAGTGCTATCCTCTCACAACAACAGCGCCTTGCGCTCTCTGTTTGTTCGTAAGCAGTGGATGGAAGGCACGTAATCATTGCGTGGACGCTGTGATGCAATCTTTTTGCTCAATTCTCTTCCATTCTTACCATCTGCCCGTCTGAGGGCATGTGTTTCCAGTCAAAGCGAATGCATGAGACAATAACTAAGTGCGAAAAGAATTACAACGAAACGAAGTTCGAGTAAATTATTATATTGGCCTGCCTCCCTTCTCTAGATAACAAATCGCCACACCTACACGCCGTTATAAGGCCTGCCACTGCAGGGACATTGATGCACACAACTCCTCACGATTCCGTTAGAAGCGTGTGCTCAGCGATGGTTGCTAACAAATAGCGCCTCGTATTTACATTGGTCCACGCAAGCCATCTCTTTAGAAATAGATGCTCAATGCCTGGTAAGAACTCCTCTGTCACGATTCTGCAAGCGCTCCACTACTCAGCGTGCGAACTTCCTGTCCGCATGCTCTCTCGTTATTGCTGGCACGACAAAATTCGCGCGGTGACACTTATCCCCTCTTCTACCCTGTCAGCATGCAAACGTCCACGTAGCAGGGCTCCCAATACATATTTTTACAGGCAAACTCCCACTCTAATGTCTGAGTGTGCCGGCGAACACACGCAACCGAGTGGTTACGGTTGCGTGTGTTCGGCTGCTCGTTACGGTGCTCGACTGCTGACCCGCAAGACGCGGTTCCGATTACGGCCGCGGAGGTCGCATTTCAATGGAGAAGAAATGCTATAGAGACTCGAGTTCTGTGCGATGTGAGTGCACTTTAAAGAATCCCAGGCGGTCGAAATTATCCGGAGTGCTCCTCCACGGCGTCCCTCATAGCCTTGAGTCACTTTGGCACGTTAACCCCAATAAAACTAACCGCACCTTCTTATAAACTAGTTCACGGCGCCTCCGCAGCGTGGCGTTGATCTCGTAAAAATCACTAATGAATATTTTATTATCATTTGATTTCCTCATAATTAGCCTCACAATTCTCGGGAGCAAGTTTTAGTGCATGGGCCAGTACGGTTTAACGCTTAATGGCCGCTTTCGACTCCGTTTTTGTTTGATACATAACTTCACCAGCGAAAGCACGAGACACCAGGAAAAGAAGAACACAGGACAACGCTGGACCAGCGTTGTCCTGCATTCTTCTTCTTCTACTGGTGTCTCGTGCTTTCGCTGGTGAAGTTACGTCTGAAATACACCAACTAGCCCACATGGTTACCTTGTTTGTTTAATACACAGGATGAAAGCTGTGAAAAAATGACTGCGTCATACGTTTTGTCTTGTAATGAAAAAAAGAACTGCACTCTAGAATTCAATCCCGGCGGAATACCCAACGATAATCGCGAAGGAACTCGACGTCCCTGAAATGACGACAAGCACCATTAACGTTCCTATCAGTAAATTCCTCTCCACGCAAAAGAACAGCAAAATCCACGCTTCGCTGAGAGAGGGTTGAGGTAGTAGTTCTGAATACCCCTAGGAATTTAGGAATGCTATTATTCTACAAAATAATATAAGAAATGTCTTTAAATTGCAAACAGTTTCTATTTTTTTCTCCTAAATGACGTCAGAAGCGTTTAGCGCTTTACAAGACAGAAAAAAAAATGTCACAACTTCTCGAACTTAAAGAAACGAAAGCATAAAGGAGCGTTTGTTAAGCGTAGCTGTTTATTTTGCCGGTTTTTTTTTATTTCATTAGGAAAAATTTACTGTCATTCCTCGCGATTTCTTCAATCCTCAAGTATGCCATTTAGCAGGTGAAAAAATTTATGTTCACAACAAAGACAGCCAACACGTGGCCTCGTGTCGCATCACCGAAAATTGAAAACAACATGGAAAATGACTCGCCTGACTTCGCGACAAGCTGGGAAGAGTGCAGCTGATCTGTTCGTGGCGCGGGACAGGGCATGCCGACAAGCGTATACGTCGTCAACTCTCTCCGTCTCTATTTTTGGCAATCAAGTTCTATAAACAGCTGAAATATCGAACGATCGGAAAGGAACAAACGCTGCACAGTAAGCAAAAAACATTCAATACCCTGTACCGAGCTTGTTCTCAAGAATGGACCAATACGACACGTATACATTTAGCTTTCGTGCGCGTGAATCTATTAGTTGGAGCGCCTCCTGTTGCGAAACGTGAAGAAAACGTTTTGTTAACACTTCGCCCACTACGGCGGATTCGGGTTAAAGTCGAATGCGGCCGCTTCAGCAAAGGCTCCCAATCACCAGATCTGAAGCCACTGAGTCATATAATTTTAGGCCAATACAATTGGCTTAAAATAAACTTCATTAAGAAGCTCGCGTTTACTTGATTCTTGAGTTCTGCACAAAGTTTGTGAAGCCGCCATGCCAGTAAACTTCAGTGATTATAGGCGTGCGCTAGGCGGAAGTGCGGCGTGAGAGAAGGAGTCGTGACGTCTGCGGCAGAAATTTAGCGGGGCTGAAATTTGGAAATAGTGGCACTCAGCCAGGTAAAAATGTTAACCCCTCCCTTCTCCTCTTTCTCTACTACAGAGCCCTGCACACGCCTACGCTACCAGGCCAGTCAGTTGCGAACTGCCCCGAAAGTTGAGAATATTGAGAGCAACATGTGACGCCTTTCGTCATTGTGAAAAAGGCCAGCGGGATGTACAGCATGTCGTACCTATGAGACGTGCTGCCAGTGAATTAAGTCGTGCAGACATCTCAGACGCGTGAATATTAAAAGAACCGCAAAAAGTTTCATGTATCGGGGCATTTCTTAATGGCGTTCATTTTCGCTTTCGGGATTCGCAAATAAGTTCGCTTGGCTCCGTCTTTCAAAAAGCGTTCAAATGCGCGAACAATTTTACAGACTCGCAACAATGTTTTCAGAGGTAGCGCAAATTCTTAACGACCTTCATTTCTACTTTTTCACGACTAGAGTCGCCTTTCTTGGTCCTTGAAAAATATGGTACAAAACAAAATTATGTCCACCAATACCGATCTCTGGTATTTTCGTCTAGAGATGATAATCGATCAAATGTGTTTTTCTCTGCGTAGGTCTAGATTTCTTTCACTGTTACCCATGAATTATGACCCTCTAGATAAAGTAGATTAGCCTTCTGCATCGCGTAAAGTGGCCTACAAAGCATATTAAACTTGGCACATGGTTGCCAATTAGCATATCAGATACCTACTACACAAGACAACTTGGGCCATCCTTAGATGGGACGCGCCTGATTCGTGCGCCATCATGCCCTCGAGGACAAACATGATCCTGTGCAATGTGTGGAGACTTTTTTTGAGGTCTGCGTCAGCAGCCTACCTACAGATGCAACCGAGCTACGCGCGTGACAACTTGACGAAGACATCGTGGCAGGCGCGAGCTAACTTTATTAGGAAGTTTGTGCTGCACTCTTTTGTACACTAGTTGATCATTATCACTGGATCATCTATCAAAGGTCCAAAATTCGCCTTGACATATTTAAAATTGCTCGGTCCTGCTGATATTTCGACTGAACCTGCGTGGAAAACGCACTCACTGTGCTATCGCGTCTTCTGCAGCGAAGCTGAATTCGTGGGGGAAAAAAAATAATAACCTTGTAAATGAGCACAACCGATTTTGACCTCCTCCAGAAAATTTGCGAGCAACAATCGAAACAACCACAAAAATACAACATTTCATTCATTCCCAAATGCCTAGAACGTATACGTGAATCACATGCGACAGGAAATGACGTTAGTCAATAGTGGAGAGCGGATCAGCTAGCGCGGCTTACCACCAGCAGCGTGCAGTCACTTATCACGCGAATACTTGCACTTTCGGTGCACACGCCGACATCACAAGGGCAGAGTTTCGCTAACTCTGCATTTGTGACACCGCAGTGACCGAACCGACACGCGCTAACGAGTAGGAGGAAGCCGTTGTGCCACAATTCCTTTCAAACAAACAAAGCACGTTTCAAAGACATCCTACGGGGTTGCCACCCACGATGCAGCATTTCTCTGAAGCCAGCACAGAAGAAGAATAATTCGTATGGCGAAATCCTTACCTCCAACGTCCTTCCTTGCGAACATGTTGATGGCTATGCAGTTTCCAGCTTTTCCATGTTTCTCCAATCTCTGCGAAAAAGCAGTAGGTTAAGTGCCAGCATGCATAGACAGGGAAAACAAAAGCAGTAAGGGCCGTTCCGTACAGAGGGAAAGAATAGTCGGCCTTTATTTGCCAGGATTTTGCTCAACACGTTCGGCCACGAATAGGTAATAACTAACGAAGAATTTACTAATAATTAAGCTACTTTTCATTTTTGTCTATTCTCACTGTATCCGCACTGATATACGAATATCTACGCTTCCTTTGAGCTGCCAGCACTGTCAAGGCACCGATGTTTGCAGCTATTATTCGCGACATTATTTGTCAGCCACTGCCCGCTCCTGCTTCTCTCTGTGCTTCACGGTTTCGCGGCGTTCATATTCCGACAAAAAGTACACCCCGCATACAAAAGACTGAAATACACTCTAGCATTACACGCCAACGAACACACTGTCACTTGGCTGGGCACTACTATTTTCCTATACGATTTTCCTTTCGAAATCGCCACGGCGGGTTCCAGTGCGGTCTTTGGTTTAAGTCATGGTAAAAACGTTGATACCACTCTACAAGGGTTTTTATCCACAAGGGATCTACAAGAAAATTTCGCCGGTTGTTATGCTTGTGGGACATTTGAGACACGAGTCGAAAATCAGACAGCTGGGGTTATGCTTTTTATTGGCAGACACAGCGCATACACAGTGCGCTATTAGTACGAATCAGCCACCCACGCAGAAATTTAATAGTTTCTTCGACGTTGACAAATAGATTGTTAACTTTTGTTTATATGGTGTTCACTGCTAACCCGAAGCTTTACTCCTCGTTCCGCATTACAATGGACTAAAAGGCAACGTTTCGTATATGCCTTGGCACTAAATAATTGCACGTTTGGCCGGGCACATAGCGGGTTAAAGTCGTATCCTCCGATCGTATGCGATCACCAGCGCTATCGGAGTAACCCTTGAGGGAATTTAGATTGCGGAGCTATTCTTAACTTTGGCATTTTTCTCACAGCGCAGTGCATAACAGGGCTACCTGAGCCCACTTTATCGCTTTCTCAACTCAATATGTAAATGAAAATGTGGAAATTTTCCAGTCACTTGAACACAGTGGCTCCGGATCCATTTATAAAGCAAGAACACAAATCTGCGAGCTTAGGCGTATTTCTAGTGCTGCCCACAGCTAAAAGGTAGGAAAGTATAGTGGTTTGCTTATTCCTAACTGTTTATTTCATGACTAAGAGTAGAGAAGACAGATTCATGAATTCATGCGAAAAAAAAAACGCGACTAAAGATTATGCAGCTAACTATGTTCATGCGAGGTCGCCTACTGGCATCGAAACCTACTCTCCGAGAAAATGTGATTTATCGAAATAGGGTTAGCGACAACAACTTTTGCATCGTCTTCAAATCACAGGAAAGCACCTCCATCGGCCCAGCTGAAACGCTTGCTTCTCTGCCCACAACGCTTAGAACCGGAAGTTGGCTGCCATCCCATGCTAAACATTTGTAAGATGGTCAGCTAATAAAAAGAAAAAGAAAATGTTGCCTTCTCGTGTCTTGTTTTCTTTCTCTCTCCAACATAGTTGTTTGCACGGGCAGTTCAACAAAATAATTACAAGGAATGAGTCCCTTGTTCGTAGACAACTTTCCGCCACTGACACAGTTGTGGACGCAAAAAATTAAACAATCGAAAACAATCATCCACGCTGAACGAGTGTTAGCGTCGCATTAAAAGCAGTTATGCTTAGCCTCTTTTTTTTCGTCGCAATTTCTGTTATAAGCAATCACGCTACATTCCGTAAGAGAAAGGTAAAAAGCTTTATCTTAGCATTGTGGGCTGTGCTAGCCTTCCGAAGCATGCAAGAAAGCGTTATATACACAGAAGAATAAGTCGTCATAGATATCTTCACAACAAAATCTCAGTAAAATATGTAAATCAAAGCTGGATACATGACACGAATGGCGACAAACGCGTTAGAGTGTACAGCCACGGCCGATATAATCTTGCACGTCCAATCAGAAGCGATTGCAGAGGAATATGCAAGCCCACGTCTAGGCGTAAAAGGAAGGGCATTGAGCTGGCTGCAACGAAAGTTGACAGGACAGGACAGAATGCTCAAATATTTCATCAGCAGTATACGAGGCAGATGGCTTGAAATTGATATTTGCGAAAAATCAGATGCAGGATTTACTTTTTTCCAGCACTGTTCCACATCATGGCAGGCGAATGCAACAGCCAGGCACCTTGAGGACGGCACATAGGGCAGTTTAAGATTCTTCTAATGAGCAGCTAAATGGTGTGATCCCTTCGTTCACAACAAGAAAAGATATAAAAAAAAAGAAGAAAGGGTGCTCACCTCTGGTTGTCCAGGTACGCAGAACGTGCCGTGTAACAGGTACAGAAGTTGTAGGCAACTGCGCTGCCTATAGGTTAAGCATGGCTGCCCGCTGAGGAGCGCGTCCTACACAACCAGGGAACTTTCGGCGAGCCGCAGCCCGTCCCGCGTGTTTCCTGCCGAGCGCAGATTTCAACGCGTCGCGTGCGTGCCCTGGCGCTGGTTCCGAGCGATCCGAGTTCCGTGAACTTGCTGCAAATCGAAGCACCGCCGCCACCGCTCTGAAGGCAAACAACGTTGAGGGCTTTTTTTTTTCTCTTTATTTTACGCCTTCTCTCTCCTCTTCGCCCACCCTTCCGTTTGTTTGTAATTGTCTTTTTGTTTGTTAGCTTCTGGTCGTCGTCACCTTTGCACTGCGCATGCTCTTGGAACAGCCAAAAAGGTGCTAATTTTAAAACCCGCCGCCAGTTCCGCCGAGCAAGCAGTATAAATAGCAGCCGGCGAGCTCGCGATGTCTGGAACCTCGTAAAGGCAGCCGGCGAAGGTCCCCTCCGGAGCCCGCAATTCGCGTCCACCTTAGCCGATTCCCGAGGCTCTTCCTAAAGGCCGCGTCTTCCGACGCGGCGCCCACTGGCGACCGCTGCCGGCTTCTGACGCCTCGCGCTCCTGACGTCAAGCGGCCGGCCCACGCCTCGCCCCACCGTGCGTCGGCTAGACGTCCGTGGTGCCCGTGCAGACTGGGTCGAGGGCCGACAAGGGGTCCCATGTTACGACTGGCGAAGGGCCACGACGCAACCGCGTGAACCATCTGCCTGGCTATTATTCATACCAAGGGCAAGGAGGGCTGGCGTGCCGTGTACTTCTCAATTCGTAGGCCTGTCTTCTCTCCCGTCGAAAAAGTTTCAATTTCAAGATTTATTTCCAAATAAATGTAGCTGAATATTTTTAAGGTAGTGGTCAGGAGCGAGGGGGCGGCCGTCCTCTCCCCTCCCCCCCCCCCCCCCCCGGCTCACCCCGGGCGAGAAGTTTTCAATTGAAGAACCAAGCAGACCCGCCTTAATTTGCGAATAATGTTCTTAAACTGCATTGTGCATGAAGGCCTACCCCCCCCCCCCCCCCCCCCTAGAAGTTACCTATACATCTGCTCCATATGGTCACCAACGAGGCCACACCTCTTCCCTGATGTTTTGCATTGCTTTCTCTTGCATCTAGCCAGCATGTAACTGTTTGAAAACATGCTCTGCTAGCGCATGAAATGCAGTTTTCTTTTTATTCCTTCATTTGTAGTGCGATTCTCGGAAGCTCTATAGCTAGATCAGCTATAGACAAACTTCGTTGGCATCCTGGTAATAGTATGCTAAGGAGTCATTAAGCAGGAATAAAACATCAGACGTAACAGCTCGCATTTTTCTCACGCTGCTCAGATTATTTCTACCCGGGTTCTTATTCTGATGCTTCAATCTTACCAGCTTGTCTCGCCTGCGGCGTTAGAAGCTATATAGCAGCCCTTACCTGAATGAAAACTGATTCATTCATTACAGTTTTCACTGTTGGTATTGAGTTCACTGCTGGTATTGAGTTCTCCGGTTAGTCAGTGTCTTCGCGGGAGTTTGTAGGGAATTCTCGGGAAAATATATCCTGTTTAGTCGGGGTTAGGAATATATTCCGGGAAAAGTTAAGTATGGGCAGAAAACCATGAACGTGTTCATATGGACTCTCAGAGCTTTCGCCCTCCCAGTGGCGACGAAAAAGAGGCAGTAACAGCTCTGTTGGTCTCCTCTCTCTAACCCCCCCTACCTCTTTTTCGTTGATAGTTGCGCCCACTGTCAGAAAAGTGTTGTAGAGACCGCCCAACTGTGGCCCATCCGTATGGACCACACTCACCTTGACGACATCCTGTCTGGGCAGCAGGATGAAGGGAAGTTTTCGGATCAGGCGTATTCAAGATCGACGCTCTTTACCATTTAGGAAGTCCTTCAAGCAGATACAGCTGTAAGGAAACTATGGGGTGCGGGTAGCTACAGTAATGCAGCGAAACACGTTGATCTCAGTGTAAAGATCAATACAGCGGTTGTGAGTGTGTCCATACGAAAAGAAAAATTCTCAACACACACTGATGAGCCGCTCCTTTCTTGAGGGTTAACACTTTGCCGTCCGCAGGACATTTCCAGAAAAAGTTATTCAATTGCTTCATCCAGCGCAGAGCAGTGGGTCTTGGCTTTGTTCCGATTGCGCCTTCTGCTCATAAGTGGAAATGGGGATGCCAGGTAACGGTGCAAAGACCTCAAGGTATTCTTTTTTCAGATTCCTTCCCTTTTGTCTAGGAAAAGGTAAAATCATTTCGCTTTGTTGATACTTTATCGCGCTGATACAGCAATTACGCGCTTGTCCTGCTGTGACATCGCGAGAGCATACGAGTTCACTTCGTTTTATTACTCGACCCTCTCGGGGGAACAGAGCACACAGTCAAGTTCATGTGTCGCACACCACTTCTCTTAACATTAGGAGTCGCATGTATGGCAGACACTCGATGACGTACACAACTGCGCGCAATTGATCGCAAGGTCTCGATTTTAACGCGACAGCGTTAAGGACCTCGTGTCACAGAAACGCCGGCGTCGGCGTCGCCGTCGTTAGCCGTGAGCGAAAAATCCAAGAAAAGTCCCCAGAGAAGCAACCTACCTGGCAGGTGGCCCACCTAGGTCACGTGGCCTTGTGACGTCATCATAACTAGCCCACCGGATTGTGAGCAGCGTGGCAGGTAACAATCAAGTTGCTGACTGGTCGCGAGAAGTTGCTCGGGAAAAGCAACCTGGGTCTCACAAGCAGCACTGATGGCAGCACCTGCTATCGCAGGGCAGTGGCGCATGGCTTAACGGCTGCTCCACTGCGCCAGGAGTGGTATGATGACTCCTAGTGATCCGTGAATGCAAAGTAGAGTATGAGCAATTCCGCATGCATAGGCATTAAACCAGTAACGCTATCGCTTCATACCCTCAAGGTTGGGCTTAAGTGTCCCCTCCAGTTTTCACACCGAGCGTTGCAATTATTGCGAGCTCAATTCTATAAGCTCAAAATGACACGTATCGTTTATGTGATATGAATGCTGTACATAACGCGAATGAACGTCGTTGTTTGCCACTTGTCTTAAGCTCACCTCTTCACAGTGCTGATCAGGTGGGGCAGGCGGGCGCTGCCCATGTACAGAAACAAGAACTCATGCAGTCCCCCAACGAGCCTGATGAACCGGGGTAGAATAATTCTGCTGCGAAGCCCACTGCTCGCTTGGTGACCGTTACCATGGGTTGATGTCGTCCGGCTGTCGCTGCTTGGAATAAATCTGTGGCTGCAGCTATAGCCTCTCATTTTACTTCGCATTGATAGCGAAAAAACGCGCTGCGCCACGAATGAACGGCACAGTCACAGGGCCGCCTGCCATAAAATGAAATAAACGAATTCCTGTATACGAAGCGCACAGCGATAACGCGGCGAAAGCCGAGAATGCAATCGACGGCGGCTCTAGTTTCTTGGCACTATGTGCGCTCCCATGCAACGGCGTCGTGAATTGCGCCACAACTTTCCGCGGCGAAAATGGGCTTTTCGCTCGGGTTGTATAAATTATGGACACGATGTGCTTGTTTTCTCGAGCCGCAAAACAAAGGAAGCCGTGAACTTTGCCGCGGCGCGCCTCAGCAGTTAATGAGAACATAACAAAAGAGCACAGTTGGGCCGGCTTTTGTTGATGGCTCAGGCGCGGTATAGCTAGCCACGGAAAACACAAAGGATGAGCAAACAAAAAGGACTTCGCGTACGCCGGCTCAAACTATATTATGTTATTAGCGTTGTGGAATGCTGTTATTCGTACGGCTCCTTCTATACTGAATCATGAGCTATTTACGCAATGGGGACACCAGAGACGTACTAGAAAACAGTAGTGAGTGAGACGAGCTGCACTCATGTTGTCTTCTATTTCACCTGCCGTCCCTCACGTTAGCTATTATTACCGTGTGTATTAACGCTATAGTGTTACGACTCCCGTTATTCAGAAAATCCGGCGTCGACGTCGTCGGTGTTGGCGTCGTAGGCGTTGCGAGGGAAAAATCTCCGGAGACGAAAGTTAGGTGGGTCACGTAGGTAGCGGGACCTTGTGACGCCATCACAACCTGCCCATCGGATTGCGAACAGACTGACCACAGTGGCCGGTGGTAGCCAAATTTGTTTTGAGTTTGTTTGTTTGTTTGTTTGTTTGTTTGTTTGTTTGTTTGTTTGTTTGTTTGAGTTTATTTCCACAGGCAATGAGATACATGGTTGTGGGGGATACAAGGGCGGAGAGAAGGATTATTAATAGACGAGTTAAAACAAAGGCGAAACAACAAACCCAAAAAGATACAATTCAACAGTAAGAAAGAAAAAAGAAAGAAAAGAAAAGGAAGTACGCCGTACACAGCTTATTACAGTACACAGTCATGAGCACAAAAATATTTCAAACAGGTTACTTACAGAACAAGTGAGCACATCGATGTTACATTGAGTAAGGTCATTTGTTGACCATAATTAGTTCGCGGACGAGGAACACACCAAGTCTCCGGAGCTCGAGTAGTGTAGGGGGCTATGCGTTTTGTGAGATTAGCGAGAGAGCAAAGGTTACCCATTCTATATTCTTCCTGTCTTTTCGGTAGGACAAAACCAGGCGGTGATTCAATAAGGCGGGAAGTGTCAGGGTTCTAAGAACACGGAAAAGGGGAGCAGAATGAAAGTCGTGAGGCTTATTGCATATGAACCGATTCTTTTTTAATGATTGGTCGCGAGAGATTGCTCAGTAAGAGCAACCTGAGTCGCACAATCCTGACTGGTGCCATCACCTGCCACCGCAGGGCAGTGGCTCATCGTTTAACCAACCGCTGCACCACTGCAGTAGGATGAGGAATCCCAGGGATGTATGAGTGTAAAGTCGAGAATGACCAATTTCGCATGTATGGGTATCCACCCATTAACGCTGTGGCGTCATACCGTTAGGGCGGAGCCTAAGTGTCCCCTGCAATTCTAGAGCGTCATAATAGAGCCCAAACGCACTAGACTAATACAGATACCTTGACGTAAAATATACCTAAAGAAATGCCTTACATCTACTGCATGGCCTGGAAAGCATATACAATCCAAATGGCGTTGAAGTCAACCTCTAATGCGCATTACGTCCCGTCGAAGCTTTTCACATTTAATTTATTTACTCTCGGGGCCGATCGGCGTTACAGAGAGGAGTGGGTGCCTAACAAAAATACATGTGTAATAGGCAGATTAATTAAGACGATTATACACAGCGGACTTGAAGGCGTCGGGTGCAGTGATGGACACGACGAAGGTGGTTCCAGACCGTGCCAGTCTTTGGAGAAAATTAATCGGGATAAAGACGAGTCCTGCGGCTTGGTACGCCAATTTTGAAACGGCGGTCCATGCGGGACGAAAAGTATGCAGGAATAAGAAAAAATCGGCGGTGGTTTAGCTCTGGCTAAACCTGGAGTGACGCGATAGCTACAGCTGGCCGAGTGGAACTTGGTCACGGGACCAACCATGTGACGAACCACGTGATCAGCCGCCGGCAGCTGCTCCGCACCACGTGACAGTGTGGCGACGCAGCCACAGGGTGGCGGCGCCGCCACGCTGAAGGCTCGAAATGCTACCGTAATGTAGCTATCGCTACAAAAGGAAGCTAAATGGCAAGTGAACCCAATTTTCGGCGAAGAAGCAAGCGTCGCCCTGACGAAATGCCCAGACAAAGGCTAAACGCAGGCCCCGCTTGAGGCGG
>NC_135497.1:113027807-113171071 GCF_052857255.1 Amblyomma americanum | reverse complement strand
TAGAAATCTCTCTCCAAAAGTGCTGCCTCACGAGCCACTGAGAAGGATATGGCATATGCAGTGCTCTGTTTATAACCCGATGTTTCGGCTGCGCCCAGCTTGAATAGGCACTCGTCGCTGGTACGAACCCGATGTTTCGCTTTGAGCTTTTTGCATTTTTTTTTTCAGCTGCTACGCAGATGTTTGTTTACTGCTTGTTGTATTTCTTCCTTTTTTATTTAAGAAAAGTTTCGTCATGAAAAGCAAACGGGCCTGCACAGGTACGATCGAAGGAGCAAACAAGCCGGGCCGGGGCCGGGCCGGTCATTAGAAATTGATAGCGGACCCGCGGTTGTGTTTGGAGTCCGGACCGAAGCAGCGGCGAATATGGCCGGCCCAGTCGAGTTACCGGCCCGGGCAGACCCTAGCGCCGAGTATAAAGTTATGTTTTGTAGCTTTCCTCGAATCTAGTGCTCGAGTGCCTATTTCTACAATATTTAACAGCATCGCTCTCTCGCTCTATAATCGCTGCCTTCGTGTTCTTTTATTTTTGGCTCATAAAAGGCGTGGGCCCCGAGATGATGGAAGGGACATTCGCAATTTCTAATCGGACCGTCAGTTTTAAGAAACTGAAAGTGACGGCGGTAGACGTTGTCTCAATGTGTTTTACTTATTTACTCATAAAATAAAGATGGCCAGCTGACATGAAGGTAGATTGTGCATGTCGCCAAGGCGAGAGTCGCATCAGCCAGCGTCTGTCTCGTGCACTGTTAAAAACGTTCGCCTCGTGCGAGCAAGATCCCGAAGAAAGCTTCGAGGATCTGCGCGGTACCGACCCTCGACGCACCGGTCTACCCTTGACGTCTCTGTCTCAATAACAGATTGACTCGATGCCAGAAAAGCAGATGCTGGAAGCTAAATTAAATACAATCACACGCAATCATGGCATGTCCTTTGATTGTTGGCAGATTATGACAGCACTGTTTTTTGAATATCTTATTCTGCTAGCAATTCTGTGGAAGGGGAGAGACTCCTCGCTACTGCGGCTTCCCTGTGTTGCGTGTGCTCGTATTATTCGATACCGACGTAGTAGTTCCGGTACGAATCTCAGAGGGGGACGGTCGCATGCTGTGTCCCCTCCACCCTAAGCGCAGGGGGGGGGGGGGGGGGGGGGGGGGGATTTACGCCACTGGTTGTAGAAAAATTTTGCTTCGTAAAAATGGCATGTCAAATACATAGGCTTCCAGTGAGGTTCAAGGAAGTGGCTTTCCCTTCGTTTATCCATTATTTCATTATAACTCGAAAATGGCGCGTTTTAAAACAAATGCCAAAAAACGCGCTTTCTGAGGCACTGGGTTCAATGAAAAGTGTATTCATGCAGATGACAATTATAATTGTAGTTCTAATGAAGCACGAAACAATCACTGTTGAACGTCTGCAGGTGCGGCGGCTCTGACGTCATGTTCACATCGCCGCCCGCTAGACTTCACGGCCTCACTCTGCGCTAATGATAAACTTTGCGTTCTACTGTATACTTGTCCAAAGATGCTTCGTAGTTAAGGTTTATTGCTGAGAAGTTCAGAGCAAAATTGATGCAGCAGCACGTTCGGCAACCACGCGCTTCACAGCAGCAGGGCTAGTAATCATGCACTAAAGACTCGCTTTATTTTGAACGAAGAAAACGGTCAACCACGCCATACTTTTTTTTTTCATGATTGAAGATAACTATTGTGGTGTTATCTGTTTTGTTCCTAGACGAAAATTCGAATATTAGAAAACTGCAAGGTACTGGCATATAAATATTGATCGTAATGGTCCATTCCTCTGATATGTGGTAAAATCTTATTTTATAGTGTTTCCATCTCTCGTCATAGGAAACCAATGTGGAAAATTTTCAAGCCTGCTAATGGCTCCTAGGAGCGAATGGCCGAGGACAGCGGGAGAGAGAAAAGGTATATTGACAGGAAAGGCAGAGTGGTTGGCCAGAAAAATGAGTATCTGGACCTGCACTGGGGAAGGGGAAGAGGAGAAAAAGAGGGTCACGATGGGGATCATGATGATGGTAGAAGGCAGATGACAAAAGACAAGGGCACATTTTCTACCAACCAATCCCCTCATGTGGGTACGTGCTATGTTTGAGAAGAAGAAGAAGAAGAAGAAGAAGAAGAAGAAGGAAGAAGAAGAAGAAGAAGAAGAAGAAGAAGAAGAAGAAGAAGAAGAAGAAGAAGAAGAAGAAGAAGAAGACGACGACGACGACGACGAAGAAGAAGAAGAAGAAGAAGAAGAAGAAGAAGGAGGAGGAGGAGGAGGAGGAGGAGGAGGAGGAGGAGGAGGAGGAGGAGGAGGAGGAGGAGAATAGTTCACTTTTTTAACTTTTGCCCACCGTAAGTAATACCATTCATATCAGTTTTTGGAATTTCTAAAACACGGTTACCGTCAGGGATGCGGCCCACAAATTTTGAGCTACATCGCGCCAAAATACATGCGCATTCGGAGAAGCAGGCAAAGCAACTCTCCAGTGCACTCGTCGGAACAGCCCAGGGTAACCGCGTTTTCGGAATTCTAAATCTGTTAAGGATATTGCTTACGTGGGCTACACACTTCTCAATATTAAGGAACCTAATAGTAGTCATTAAAATGTTATCTATCGTAATTAGTTAACAAGCCTGCTAGTACTTAGCAAGATTTAGCTGTATTCTGATGTACTACACCGCTGACTACGCTATGCCGAAAAAGCGCTCTTCTAACTCAAAAAGCATATTTTTTAAATTGTGGAAAGTCTTAGGCAAAACACACTATATAAACTGAATGTTTAAAAGAAATTGAGATTACGCTTAAGCTCCACCTTAAGGCTATGACGCGATAGCTTTAGTTGGTTAATGCCCATATATATGCAGAATTTGTCATTCTTGTACTCACCACTGACAGGACCCTGGGAGTCCTCATACCACTCATGGCGCAGAAGTGCAGCGGTTAAGCAATGTGACTCCGCCCTTCGATGACAGGTGCTGTCACCGGTGAGACGGAGCAACCTCTCACGACCAATTATAAACTCAACTGCCACCTGCCACGGTGGTCTGTCCGCCCACAATCCGGTGGGCAGGTTGTGATGACGTCACAAGGTCAGTTGACCTATATCACCTAGGTTGCTTCTCGGGGGTTTTAGAGCGAGAGCTCTGCTCCTCCCGTGCAAAGCTGAAGGACATGTGGCTATGAAATTTGACCTTCAAACCGGGAGGAGCGGAGGCTTGGCTCTGACGTCATGCCACGTGACTCGCCACGCCTCACAACGCTCGAATCACGTGACTCGCTGTGCCTCATCACCACAGCTGCGTACGCGGAGCGAAGGCATTCTCGCAACTGCCGAAATCGCGTGGCATGTGCTAACCTTCACAGGAAAGGCATGGATGAGCAACTAGCGCTTCGGCGATGTATTGTCGCGTTCTAAATGAAACCATTGATATACAATAAGTTTAATCAAAGCTAAACCAGGTCTAACCATGCTTAACAGAGCTTTCTCTTGTCTTACTAGGTTCAGCCGGGTTGAACCACATCAAATTTTTTTTCTCCCCAGCGAGAGGCGATTTCTGCTCGGCCACCTCTTTCAAGCCAGTGAGCTTTATTCAGATGCGTATGCCCGGCCGATCAACTAATACATCACTGGACACTCGCACTGCCCGGACCATGGTCATTCGCGGAAACCGATTCGGGAGAGCTCGAGGCAGTAGCAGTAGTCGAAAAGTGAGGAACAGAGCATGAGTATCGGAAAGAGCAGGGAATGCGTGGGCCGAGAACGGACCGTAGCGGCAGCAGCGTGAAGCTCAGGAGACGACCGATCGCAAGTGCGGCTAAGAGCAGCGCGCAGGCAGGTTGAACATGCGGAAGCGTGAAGCACAGAGAAACGCTGAGCATCATAGAACTGGATGCTGCGGAAGCGACAAGAACACGAATAAAAACAGTAAAGCGGGAAGAATTAAGGAAGGACAATCTCTTAAGCGGACTATGCAATAAATTAATTGAGGTTACATAAATCAGACGAGAGATAAGCATTCGATCACTCGTCAGCCCAGTGCAAGAATTTTTGAGCTAGCATCAATAACAACCAAGATATAGACGATTAAAAATTACTCTCCTCCTCTCCCCCCCTCAACTCGTACACGCGGGGGCACCAGAAAAAAAAATAAAGAAAACAGCTCTGGGACTGGGCCCCGCCTATGAACACGTCATCCGCTGACGTTCGGTTTGCAACTTACGGTTGTCGCACCAAGCGCCCCAGCAGCAGCTTCGGCAGCGTCTCCGCGGTCTCTCTTCGCCTTTCTGGATTGCGGCGCGCGTCGGATTCCTTTGCTTGTCGTCTGCTGTCGCGGACGAAAAAGACACTGCGGGAGGCTACCGGAAGTGTGCCCGTGACGTCGTGGCTGCCGTGGCTCCAGCGAATGGCAGCGTGTGGTGGCCTGCCGACGTCACTGAACTAGCGACGTCTATTTTCACGATTTTAGTTCCAAAATGCGTCACTATGAAAACACCAATCGGCCCGAGAATTTTGAAAAAGACGGTTTTTAAAGATTCATAATAAATTGGCGGCTCAGTTCCGAAGGTTCATATTTAGTGTGAATGCTCCTTAGCATCATTTACAAGCGTTGAAAACATTTACAAGCGGCTTTTAATTCATTGCATAGTCCCTTTAAGTACTGAAAAATATCTATAGCGCCTGCACAACCGCCATCCACATAAAAATCCCAATTAATAAGGGTGTCCGGTCGGGAGACACAATCTCTCCAGTAGTATTCACCGTTCTTTTTTTTCTTCAGGAGGTATTCAAAGAAATGGACTGGGAAGAGTGGGGGGATAGAAGTTAATGGCGAAAACCTCAGTAATTTCCGATTTCCTGATGGCATTGACTTCGCCAGGACTGGCATTGACAGTGCCGCCAGGACTGCGCCTGCGCATCTCGGGCTGCATGTACAGAACTTCGGTTACTTCGTGCCGGCTTCGCCCACCGCGGAACTACGAAGACGCTGTTGTTGACGCATGCGCCGCTCCGGTGGCGGCGCAGCACATAGGCGCCAAGGGGTGAAGGAAAGAGAGAGAGAAAAACTTTATTGTTGGAGTGGAATTCGGGGCAAAGAAAAGTTTCGCCCAGTTTTTTTTTTTCACCTGCATGGTCTCGCCAGTGTTCGTAATGGTTCGGCTCCGTGTTCTACTCCGTTCTCGTGCGCGCCGACAACGGGAGATAAAAACATACTAAAAAAACATCACAAACAGCACGACTAAACTCGCGCGCGAACACAAGCGCAGCACACGTGCTGGTCGATCGGCAGCACCACTTTCAGGGTGGAGAGGTGGAGACACAGTTCCCGCCGGCTACATGTTGGGTCTTAGTCCCTCGTTCGGCTGCACCGAGCGCAGTACGACGGCGGACCAGTTATAACAGAAATTTTCGGTACACGGAGTTCTGCGCGCTTGGAACCAGACAGAGTGGTACCAGAGGTTGTTGGAACAGTGAAATGGAGTCGGTTACGCAAAAGACGGTAGTATTTCTGAAATCATTTTTCGAGAAAATCGGTGCCTTGTGGAAGAGTCGTACCTTCGGACAACGAATGCAGCATATTCTTTCGAGATTCGTTGACTCGAATAGTCGAAACAATCTCCCTCCGACGGTATAAAGGAAAGGCAGAAAGTAGGGGAAAAGGGTTCTCGACGCTGCGACCACCGCGCCAGTGAGATTCCTCAGGCGGGTTTTCGTGCCGGCATGTCCTAAAGTTCAATGCCATAGCAATAGAGCTGTCACACGAGAACCCCCGCTGATGTTCGAGACGAAGTTCGCCGATTGGTACAGAGAGGTCAAGTGATCTTGACTGCCCACCAGGTTGTGAGCAACCTAGGCTGCTCACCAAACCAAAAATAAGAAAAAAAAGCTATATGCAAATGTCGGCACCGCCACAGCATAGCGTATACCTACTACTGCAGCTATCAGTCCGAATATGGCGGTTGATGGACAGACAGTTGCAACTAAACTTAAGCAAACACACGCAGAAATTGCAACTAAAGCTGCGACAAATGTGAAATCTAATGCTATGTGAAATCTAATGTCCTAGTTTTTTTTCTTTTGCTGACCGGAGCCGAGATGAGAGAATCATTGCCTCGACGGACGACCTGGTCGACCGGAGCACGTGGTTCGTTGGAAGTGAGGACCGACTTCCCTTTGATAGTTTAGCATAGCGTTTGCAGACCCCACCCGGGTGGAATAATGGATCGCCTGGGGTTGTTGGGCTCTTTGACCGACGTATCCCGGAGAAGGAGTTACCACTAGTTGCACGTTCTTCCCGGTACGTACAAATAAATTCTTGCGCCCGTGCTTTCCACGCTTTCTGTTGGACAAATGGCGGTTTGCCGGTATCTGCATGAGCTGCGGTGGAGATTGCACTGTTCACTCTGGTTGTTCCTTGTGCGACGGCGGGAATGTGGATAAATCAATGCCGCTAAATGCTTCTGCGCGAGAAGTTTTTGGCTGGTGACAGCACCTTAGACGTCGGCATAATGAGTTTGGCTTTTAAATGGCTACGTAGTACACAGCGTTTTGAAACATTTTCGCCACGTGGGAAAGCAAGCCCCTTTGCAAGTACCGATGGCGAGTCCCTACGGAAAGGAAGATGGCAGGCACTCCAAAACCTCGAAGAAATAGTACCTAACCGGATTAAATGAAGTGCTTTCCTTTTCACAGTCATTGAGTGGACGAGTTCTAAAATGCATGAGACTGAAGTGAGCAAAATGGCATTTTTCTGGGCCAGTTGGTATGAATCCATGATTTGGGCCAGCATGAACTTTGGGACACAAACGAAGAGAGACACATGGAACACGGAACACACTGCTGACTAACAACTTTAATGAAAAGGCGGGGAACACGCGGAAATATATACAGTGGTAAAGGTGGAGAGAAGGATGGAGAGAAGGCAAAGGGCATGGCGAAAGAAGGCCGCACCAAAAGCAAATGTAACAACAATCCTTAGAACAAAAGACGAAACAGCCGTTACCGGGAAAGCGAAATCACTGAGCCCCCCACAATCTTAGGCCGCGTTGCAAAACTGTGCGCACGTGATGAGAACCAAAGCATTTCCCGGTAACGGCTGTTTCGTCTTTTGTTCTAAGGATTGTTGTTACATTTGCTTTTGGTGCGGCCTTCTTTCGCCATGCCCTTTGCCTTCTCTCCACCTTTACCACTGTATATATTTCCGCGTGTTCCGCGCCTTTTCATTAAAGTTGTTAGTCAGCAGTGAGTTCCGTGTTCCATGTGTCTCTCTTCGTTTGTGTCCCAAAGTTCATGCTGGCCCAAATCATGAAGTGAGCAAACGGTTGTTCATGCTGAAGGCGGGGAAACTTAGGTTTAATATAGAGGTGGTTGTTGGCTGATTTCGTCAGGTTTCTCTTTCCTTGCTTCTTTGTCTTGTAAACAAAAAAATTGGCGGTGGTTTAGCTTTGGTTAAACCTGGAGTGACACGATAGCTACAGCTGGCTGAGTGGAACTTGGTCACGTGACCAACCACGCGACGAACCCCGTGATCAGCCACGGCGCCGCGCCGCCGGCAGCTGCTCCGCACCACGTGACCAACCACGTGACAGCGTGGCGGCGCAGCTACAGGGTGGCGCACAGCAGCCACAGGGTGGTGGCGCCGCCACGCTGAAGGCTCGAAATGCTGCCGTAATGTAGCTATCGCTACAAAGGCGCTTTGATAAAATTTG
The DNA here is from genome assembly GCF_052857255.1 of Amblyomma americanum. Classification (NCBI taxonomy): domain Eukaryota; kingdom Metazoa; phylum Arthropoda; class Arachnida; order Ixodida; family Ixodidae; genus Amblyomma; species Amblyomma americanum. Next base: position 113,163,352 of record NC_135497.1, on the reverse strand, counting down.
TCCTCGAGTAACACTTGTCAGTAACCAATCAGCAAGATGCCCTCGCATCGTTTCACCAACCTACCTCTAGTTAACATTATCCAAAGGGAAACCCAACTTATTGCACAAGCCATTCAGGGCACCCTGAAATGATTTGATGGTCACATTCCAATGCAAACATTGCAATAGCGACTTGATGTGATGCATGATACTGCAAGGCGCGTGAGACCGGAGAGTGGTCTCAACGAAATAGCTGTGAGCAAATGATAGCAGTACTGTCCAGGGAAATCCGATACAAATGTTGTTGGGTCGCGAAAGTGCCTCCCCTTTGCTTGAAGTCACGTGACTTTATGAGGCAGGAAGAATTGCACATATTTGCGCAGTTTATTAATGTCATGTAGGAGCACTCAGAATGTGCTCGCTAAATGTGTGTCGAAGTGATTGCGTCATTATATTCGGCATAACGTTTCGTTCCATACCCCTCATGACTTTGGTTGAGAATGTGCGACCTCTGGCACTTCTTCCCAGAATTCCGAGTGATTGTTGGAGGATGCGGACGAGGGAGCCAGCTCCGGTCGATGACGGCGCGTTGCAACTCATATTGAGCGCTATAGTACGTAAGCATGCATACGGTTATGGTACACAGACAGCATCGATTTATGCTCTTTTCTAACCATATCTGTGAACGCTGCGAGCGGTGAGCCTCGATGCAATCTCGCTGCAGCTAAGCGAAACGCACGTGTGTTCCTTTATTGAACACGACTGAGGTGTGCGCGCGCCGACTTGCATGCTAAGCGGTTATTGCAACAGCGTGCATCATGCGCTGCATGCACGTGTTTGCTTTTTAGTTAACTGGCTTCGAGTACTAACATAACTTTATTAGTAGAAAGGAAAGACGCCGGTTAAGGGTCCGTCGAGAGCACGATGGTCGAGAGATGCAAGGTGCCGGCGAGGGCCGCCGTCCCAACCTCCGTCGCCGCCTTCTCGGGTGGCCACTCACGTTCCAAATGAGAGTCAGTGGGCCCGTTAAGGCACATGTTATCATCGACGAGCGGAATAATTTGAGTATATCCGCCGTTTATCGCAAAGCGCGACCATCGTCGCGCAAGCTGTCGTCTGCTTCCATGGCGGCTGCAGCTGCACCATTTCGGCACCAACCATTGAGGAGGTGCACAATTTTTCTGCACTTTCCTGAACTAGACCTGCAGAACATCTGCACTTTTTTGAAACGAATGGCGTCGTGCAGCCGGCGCCATCTTGCACCGCTGAAACGAATGGCGAATTGCAGCACCGTGAGAACCAGTTCACATAGTGCAGGCGAATCGAACGGACCTATAAACATACCGAGAGCACTATCTCGCACCCGATGACTATCGATTCGTGGCGCTGACGGCAGTCCAGGCCATGCGTTCCGTCATTCGTGTTAAAGGGAAGCTGAAACGGTTTTCAAATCGCATGAAGCGCTGTGGTAGGGAAGAAAGGACCTTGAAAATCATGTGTGTAAGTTTTTACCGATTCTGTCCGCAGAGCTGCAATCGCTTCTTAAAAACCCGCCGCCGGCACGCCCTTGTCGCTTCCGGAAGCGCCGGGTGGCGGGACGGCAGAGAGGGAGAACTGGCGGAAGTGACGCCATTCACGGAGAGTCGGCCGGCCGTCCTGCGGCGCTTGCTTCGCTGCGGCTCGCGCTTTGGCGAGCCACAGATCAACGTAATCTTCTGCCAGTGCCGTTTACTTTCTGTCGTTCGGGCGTTCTGAGTAATGCTTGAAGCCTGTATATAAACCAGTTTTGGCATGATACTTCTATCGAACAGCGCTCAGCACACAGCTTGGTAGAATCCGTCGGTGGTTCTCCCCCAGCCTATTCAACGTTAACCAGACAATCTGGTGGTACGCAGCATGTCGAAACTTTCTGCACAAAATATGTGCATCAGTATTTCTCTTTTCGTTATATTACTTTCTGTGGTAGATTGTGCAGTCACGCACTGTGACGTAGGTGTGCCACAAGAGAGCATGCGCCAGTTCTGTGCCTGTGTTGCTATCACCGGTTGTGCTGATAACGGGCCACCGCCGCAGCTATTTAAGCAGTCGTGTTCTTGGAATAAAGCGCTTTTGATTCTGTGCATTGTGACTCACGCGTCAGTCTGTTACAGTGGCGACGAGGCACGGTCGAACCCGTGCAAGGGCCTGTTGGTCGGCGACATGGCTTTCGGCAGTCGCATTCGAGAGTTCGACCTCAGTGAAAATTCATCGTGGGTAGATTATGTCGAGCGCATTGAGTTATCGTGCGCAGCTAACAAGCTCACAACGGATGACGACAAACGAGCTGTGTTGCTCAGTTGCTGTGGGCCAGAGACGTACTCCCTCATAGCAACCCTCGTCAAGCCTTCGCGGCCACCCAACGTGGGCTATCAAGTCATCGTCGACGCAGTGAAGAAGCATATCAACCCGAAGCCATCTGAACTATACTCGAGGTACGTCTTTTCGAAGCGCGACCAACAAGACGGAGAGGGCGTGGCTGACTATGTCACTGCTTTGCGCAAGTTATCCGAGAACTGCGGATTTGGCGGTACAAAAATTCCGTTAGAGGAAATGTTGCGTGACCGTCTGGTTTTTGGAATTTCGGACAGTGTGGTTCAACAGCGTTTGTTGGCGGAAAAGGATCTGACGTTTGAGACGGCATACGAGTTAGCAGTAACGGCGGAAACGACTGCCAAGCAGCAAAAAGCAATGAGGAGCAATGCACAAGAACCCGAGTTCCAGCAGGAGTTGACGGCGGAAGTAGGAAGGGTGGCGAGCATGAAGAAACCAGAAAGACAGCGGCGTTGTTTTCGCTGTTTGGCAGCCCATTCAGGATGGCGGTGCAGATACAAAGATTCTGTGTGCTTCAGCTGCGGTGGAAAGGGACACTTATCAAAAGCATGCCGAAAAAAGCAAGCAGAAGTGGAAATACAGCTGGATGATATGGAACATGCTGTGAAGAGCGAGTACGACGAGTCGTTCAGTATCAGCCAAGTAAAAAGTGGGACGCCAAAGTACGTCATCGCTGTAGAGATTGGGAAGGAAAGCGTGCCTATGGAAGTAGATTCTGGAGCTGCCAGGTCTATTATTAGTGTGAACAAATTTCAAAAGCTGCAAGTGGCGAAACAGATCAAGCTGGAAGAGTGCAACACGCAACTCGTTACCTGGACGAGGGAAGGTCTCGACGTGCTGGGAAAAGCGTCCGTGCCCGTGAAGTTCAAAGGCAGAGAATTTAAGTTGCCACTACTTGTAGTGAAAAAAGAGGGAAACACTCTTCTAGGCCGGGATTGGTTCCAGCCACTGGAAATCAGCATAGCTGGCCTTTACAGCGTCCACGCCAGAGCAGAAGGCATTTTGGAAAGGTTTCCAGAGGTGTTCAGTGACACGTTTCCAGGGGCTGCCCTACCCCGCATCCACATCGAACTCAAGGAGGGCGCCCAAGCCAGGTTCCTGAAATGTCGTAGCATTCCGTTTGCGATGAGGGAGGAAGTCGTGGCAGAGCTTAACCGCTTGGTGGAGCTGGGAATTCTACAACCCACTCAGTATTCCGACTGGGCAACGCCAATCGTCGTGGTGCGGAAAAAAAACGGCTCCCTCAGAATATGCGGGGATTATCGAAGCACTGTGAACCAGGCCGTCAAAAGCAATGTGTACCCACTTCCGACAAGCAAAGAACTTTTTGCGAGGTTAGGAAGGGGGCGTGTTTTTTCCAAGCTGGATCTGACGCAGGCCTATCAGCAACTGTTGGTAGATGAAGAAACGGCAGAGTTGCTCACGATTAACACCGTGCAGGGGCTATACAAGGTTTGTCGTCTGCCGTTCGGCGTGTCCGTTGCTCCTGGTGTTTTTCAAAGAACCATGGACACCGTGTTGGCTGGAATGCCGCACGTAGCGACATACCTAGACGACATCCTGATTGCCAGCGAGTCGATTGAGGAGCATGAAAGGATGTTGGCTGAAGTCCTCAGCCGCTTGGCCAAATCGGGTCTCAGAGTTCAAGCGGAAAAGTGCGAATTTTTCAAGGAGAGTCTTGAGTTTCTAGGGCATCGGATTGACGCAAAGGGCATCTACCCCTCCAAGGTCAAGGTCGAGGCCATCCACCAAGCTCCTGCACCCAAGAACAAAAAGGAACTGCAAGCCTTTTTGGGTATGATAAATTTCTATAATAGGTTCTTGAAGGGAAGAACCGAAGTAGCGGAAAAGCTGTATCGTTTGTTGGATAGCCACGTAGCATGGAACTGGGGTGCAGAGCATATGGAAGCGTTTGAGAGCCTGAAGAAGTTGCTAACGTCTAACTCGTTGCTGGTGCATTTTAAGACGGATGTCCCGTTAGTGTTGTCATGCGACGCATCATCTGTGGGTGTAGGAGCCGTTTTGGCTCATCGCGACAGCAAAGGAAATGAGCAGCCTGTGGCGTATGCGTCCAGAACGCTATCTAGGGCGGAGCGCAATTATGCTCAGATTGACCGTGAGGCCCTTGCCGTGGTTTTTGGGGTTCGACATTTTCACCAATACCTTTGTGGGCGAGATTTCCTCATTATCACGGATCACAAACCCTTGCTAGGAATTTTCCAGAGGCAGAAGCAAATTCCGGCGGTTATTTCTCCCCGCATGTTACGGTGGACGCTAATGCTGTCGGCATACGATTACGTCATCGAGTACAGGAAAACCAAGGACCATGGAAACGCCGACTGCCTAAGCAGGTTACCGGGCCCCTTAACCCGCCAAGAGACCGAGGCGCCAGGCGACATACTCCTTCTGGAAGCTGTGGAGTACCCTCCAGTGAGCGCAATGGAAGTGGCAGCTTTCACCAGGGGTGATCCCCTGCTGTACCAGGTGAAGCAATGGATCCTGGAGGGCTGGCCGCGAGAACGGGTAGCCCTGAAGTATTCTGCATATTGGGTAAGACAAAACGAGTTGTCCGTACATCGTGACTGTGTACTCTGGGGGAGCCGCGTAGTTATTCCAGAGGCACTGCAGAAGCAAGTTCTAAGCCTTATGCATGCTAACCATCCAGGAGTGACGGCCATGAAGGCAATCGCTAGGTCGTACGTGTGGTGGCCGAAGATGGACGAAAAGATCGTCGAGTTTGTGAGGCACTGCACGCCATGCCAGGAAAACAGGCAGAGTGAACCAAGGACACCAACGCATTTCTGGACTAAGCCTGAACGACCGTGGAGTAGAATACACGTGGATTTCGCAGGACCCGTCCAGGGCGTGTTTTTTTTGGTGGTCGTAGACGCCCTGTCAAACTGGGCCGAAATTGAAGTGATGCCGTCTCTCCAGTCATCTGCAGTAATTGAAAAGTTTCGCAAAATGTTTGCAACACATGGTTTGCCCGACTTGGTTGTGTCGGATAATGGCACCGCTTTTGCAAGCAGAGAAACTCAGGCTTTCCTGAAACTGAATGGTATACGCTATATGTATGCGGCGCCGTACCACCCGGCGAGCAACGGAAGGGCGGAGCGGATGGTCCGAGAACTGAAGTGTGCGTTACGGAAACAGAGACAGGGCACCGTATTATGCAAGGTTGCACGATTTCTATTCAAACAGCACTCTACGCCGCACGCCGAGACCGGGAAATCTCCAGCCGAAGTCATGCTGGGCCGGAAGTTCAGGACCGCCCTATCCAGCCTTCGCCCGGATGAGAGTGACGCAAGCTGCCTTCGGCAGCCGCCACCACGAGGTTTCCAGTCTGGTGACGCCGTGTACGCGCGGAACTTCCGGCCAGGGCCCAAGTGGTTGTTTGCACGCGTGTCGCGACCGATAGGCCACGTCATGTACGAGCTGAGTACGGCAGACGGAGCTGTGCACCGACGCCACCGCAACCACGTTCGCAGAGCATGGTGCTCTGATCCCCGGACAACAGACCAGCAAACCTGTCCCTCGTTCGCTCTGCCGTCTATGTCAAGCCGCGCACTGGGACCTCCGGAGCCCGAGACGTCTCAGCCGCTCCGGCGTTCCACTCGCCAACGTAACCCAGTGCGACGTTACGGCATCGATGACTAAGGGGGAAGGGATGTGGTAGATTGTGCAGTCACGCACTGTGACGTAGGTGTGCCACAAGAGAGCATGCGCCAGTTCTGTGCCTGTGTTGCTATCACCGGTTGTGCTGATAACGGGCCACCGCCGCAGCTATTTAAGCAGTCGTGTTCTTGGAATAAAGCGCTTTTGATTCTGTGCATTGTGACTCACGCGTCAGTCTGTTACACTTTCTTACCTATTTGCCAACTCTTTGCCTTTTCCAGCTGGTTCACATCCATGCTGAGCTAAGGCCACTTCCAGCACTGTCTTTAAGGCACACAGTCTTGAACTCTTTTCAGATCGTTACGCACTGTGGATCTTTTTGCTTTTTTCCTGATTGTGCTTGCACCTCATGGCAGCACAAGCAATTCTCCTAATTTTTCATCGGCGCGCAGCACACGCAGCTGCACCTAACTGAACAAAAATGCGATTATATAAGCCTAGTATACCTGGGCAAAGCAAACATTTGCATTCATGAGCGCTTGGTCATGGCTGACGATCGACAATGGCGCCAGAATTCTTGCTAATTTGTCCTTGAGTCAGAACGTCAAAGTTGTCGAGCCGCGTTACGCATACATGTACGTCATCCACAAGAAATTCTGCTGGTTATCTCGATACGAAACAGCAGCAGCTATATCTCGCAGCACACTAGTTTTGATGAGCAGTACTGCGAGCTCCGAAACGCAGCCATTATTGTTCAAAAGCGTGTTCAACATTACAAAAAAAACAACGCACGGGGGTAAGTGCAGAAGTTTCATAGTTGAACAGTAGACCGAACATGCGACAGAAGGAAAGCGCACACGGGAGCTTCCTCCCGGTGGCCTCGTCTCTTCGCGCTGCAGTACAACAGTGAACACACTCCAACTCATCCAGCTTGGCATTCTTTTGTAGTTCTAAAAGGCCTTCGGGAGTAATTAGGCAAGTAACTATATATAAATTAACAAATTTTTTACCTCGCGCGACTCGTGTAAGCGTGCCGATGATCTGATTTAGATCATGTTCACAGGCGTTACAAGAAGTTGTTCAAGAGAAAAAAAAACAGGGAAAAACAGACGCAGGACCAGGAGAAGACACACAGAGACTAACGGCGGAAAGAAGTTGGCGGCCAGGCTTTTATGCAGCAGTGGTACACAACGTTTCGGCGCAATTTCCCTTTTTTTTTTGCCATTTGCGCATGCACCTACACAAAAGATATGCGCGCGCAAGCACCTACGCAGAACATATCAGTCGCGATTTGGTTTTCGTGTTACCCTGGTAGGACGTGAAAGGCCCATACTGGGTTAACGAAATTGCCGGCTTGCAGGCGCCGCCACGCGGTCGCTTCTCTATTAGCTTCTTTCCGGCGGTGGCACCAGTTTCCTGATTAGTCTGTGGTTCTCAACGATTTCGGAATAGGTTTGCGCGCGCTCGTCCAGGTTCCGACAGTCTGGCGGTTCCACGGTTACTCGGAAGCAGAGAATATGGGAATGCGCTCACTACCCTGGAATCTACAAAGATATTGATAGTAGAGAAAGCTGGGAAGCCCTTCTGCGCAGCGAAGAACCCGCTCGGCAGAAACAAGCCAACCCGCCTGGCGTCTGAGGCCGCGAAGAGATAAAATCTCTTTGTTACCCTTTAGTCACGGAGGCTCCGGCCCCCGCCCTCCAGGCCTGCGTGACGGGGGCGGTGAGTAGTAAGGGGTCTCCATTTCCGGTGGATATAAAAGCTGCCATTCATCCAGTCGAGATTTCCAACACGTGAAAACGTCGCGACTTGACTTTCGCTGCAGGCGCACTCCGCGGCGTCGTTGGTTCCGCCGTTTTCTGAAGCTGCTGATGGCTCGAACATGCATGGTGAAAGTCCAAACTGTTCAACACTGCCTGAATTATCCATAATTTCCAAAACGTAGTCCTTAAAAGCCAGCTGAAGCAACGCGCTACGCAGCAACGCCGTCGGTGCCGGCCGGAGATCCCAGTGGATGACGTCACGACGGTCCCGGCCAGTCGCGGGCAAGAGCAGCGTTCGCTGGGCCCCTGAGGCGATGGGGCGCGTTTTCTTCTAAAAAACAGCTTGTTGAGTTTATTTCCGCCCTTTTTGATTGATATATTCATTTTCAGCGGACTAAAAGCTATAAAATGACGTAGAGAACAGATTTTTTTTTCGAAAAGTGCTTCAGTTTCCCTTTGAGCATTTAGTTTCTTACAATTAACTAGAGGTATAGTGCCTAGAATATATTCTAGGCGCTGTACTAGAGGGAAAGCTGGCGGCGCTGCACCTGAACCTCCATTGGCGCGCAAAGCATCATGGGGCGATGGTGCGGGACGGAAGTTTTTTTTTTTTTTAAGGAACACAGAGTAGCGTTACTGAGGTGTCCCATTCCGTATCCACTAACGTTTATAGATATACTTCAGTTTCGAAACTCCTAGGTGCACCCACGGGGAGGAGCCGGCCCGCCACGGTTCCTGCCACCGCGGCGCTGCGGTCGACGGTTGAGCTATCGGAGCAAGCGTCGTCTGCTAGCACTTACGTTTCGCTTGCGCTGGGGTTTCCAAGTTCGCTGGAAGAATGTTTGTTCAGCGACCCCCTTCGACAACTAGGCATTATTTCAATAATTCACGCTTGTTTTATCGCGTGGATAAAAGTCTGAGTCGGGTTGGCTTGTTTTTTTTAGCACTATATACGTTGCGTGCCCGCTCCATGCTAGCACGCAGCAAAGCGATGCGTCTGCATGCGGCGTTCACCGCGCCGACATCTGCGGCAAGAGTGCACTCGAACTAGTGTGCATTAGCGTTAATTTAGGCGTGTTGCGGTAAAATATGAAATGCACTTGCTCGTCATCTGTCGTTTCAGGCCACCGTAGATCCATGCACACGTGTCCCGGCGACGTCCAATAATTTTAAGTGCGCTCAGCGCCCCGTTCTCCTGGTTTACGTTGCTGCTCATGATGCAACATTCCTCAATGTACTGACTCATGATATACTCTAACTGCAGCACTGGGCAACGCACCATCGTTTTAATGCGAAGATTTCTAAAGAAGGATCGCGTATGAGGGAAAGCAATCACCAAAAATAAGTGACACCAAGAAAACTATTGACAATGATAAAAGTACGATATAGGATATTAAAAATGAAAGGAAGGACTTGAATTTATTGCCACTTTATACTGTGGACATATTTAGAGGCACACTCCTAAGAGCGCTCTTTTTATTTTCCAGGCGGTGTTAGGCTGCTCCAACCTCGCTCTGGGCCCGAGCGAACTAATCCCACTATAGACGCTCTCTTTGCACGGATTTTTTTTTTGCATCTTACTTCCGCAAAAAAAATGTGTGTGTTACCGAATAAAAATGAACAAATTGGGATCATCTAGCCTTCCAATAATAATTGGTTTTGGGGGGGAAGGAAATGGCGCAGTATCTGTCTCATATATCGTTGGACACCTGAACCGCGCCGTAAGGGAAGGGTAAAGGAGGGAGTGAAAGAAGAAAGGAAGAGAGAGGTGCCGTAGTGGAGGGCTCCGGAATAATTTCGACCACCTGGGGATCTTTAACGTGCACTGACATCGCACAGCACACGGGCGCCTTAGCGTTTTTCCTCCATAAAAACGCAACCGCCGCGGTCGGGTTCGAACCCGGGAACTGCGGATCAGTAAGCCTTCCAAGCAGCTTATCGAAAACTGATGCTCAATTCTCTTGAATATAAACAGCCTCTTCTTTCCGTTTAATAAGAAAATGCACTTGCAGAAGATCAGGCTCCGGTTTTAAAAGCGGGGCAATAAATTTGACCTTGCGAGATCTTCTAATTCTGAGGAAGTCGCAGGGTAAGAAGCACCGTTTTCGGTAATAGCTGCGAGATAAGTGCTCTCCAAATAATTATGTGACTCACCTTTCTTAACATGACTTAAAAGATACTGGTTGTGTGCTGCTATAAACTCCGTCCACCCTCTTCTGCGATCGCCGCTTTTTGAAGGCAAACGACCGGTGTATAGGCAGGATTGATTGGAAATCGCGTAAAAACGGATTTTTTCTTCAGTGCGCCTTGTGTATATCTCCACGACGTCACCATTGATGTCTACGCTTTTACGCTAAGTGATTGTTTGAAACTTAATCACATATATTGTGTGTTTTCTCGAGCAGCCTGACAGCGCAGGGATTTTCCTGTTTTTCCCTTTTTCAGAACAGAGGGTCACATAGTCAGCAAATTGCGGCCATTCTTACATATCCTCAGCCGCTGGTGCAACCGCGCATGAAGCAGGCAGTCCTATTTGTTGAATATCAGACAATCGGAGAGGATAAAACAGTGCCGCACCACTTAAACGCTCGGAAATTCTTTAAGAATAACACTTCCTGGTCACAGGAAGCGGCTGCATATGCATGAGCGGTAGTACCGTCCATTACACCTTTCAAACTTTTCGTTGATATATCAAAGTGCGAAGGAGAACGGCTAGCCGTTACTGAAAGCCATGAATGGCATGACATCTAAAAAAAAAAAAAGAAAAACTGGACGTAGAGTAAATATGAGCGCTGTCGCCCGCACCGCGCGACGCCCACGACGGCGCAAGCGTCGACTGCAGCGCCCTCACACTCCCTAGGGGCAAGTCGCACCCGGCTCCGGCGGGAGTTTCGAAACTATATCTATAAACGTTGGTATCCACGGGGCGCTCCGCGCGCAGGCGACTTCGGCGTAAAAGTAGTGCGCAAGTCATAGCGGCGAAAACGCATCAGCACACGCCAATAAAAGGTTTTTGTTTTCCGAAATGCTGTGGAAAAACCTTTTAAACTGCTGAAACGACATTTTTTTTTTGAAAACATTTCTTTTTAAGAAAGTGCCTGTTAAGCACGAAATATTGGCTTGTGTGGTATGCAATGCTTGGCCAATAGGAGAGCGAGCCATTGCTGATTTTGAGCAAAATTTGCATTTACGTGCTTTTCTGCTTGTTTGTTACGATTTATAGACAGGATATTGAATGATAGGACATTCTTGATTATTGAATAATGTTTCTTTCTTCATTATTTTTTTGCCAAAAGTTGTTCTGCAGTCGGTAGCTCTCCGCCCAGCTAGGGGGCTAGAAAACGTTCTAGCCACCTTAGCCCAGCCGCCGCGGTGGCTGAGTGGTTATGGCGCTCGACTGCTGGCCCGAAAGATGCGTTCGATACCGGCCGCGGCGGTCGAATTTCGAAGGAGGCGAAATTCTAGGGGCCCGTGTGCTGTGCGATGTCAGTGCACGTTACAGAACCCCAGGTGGTCGAAATTTACGGAGCCCTGCACTACGGCGTCCCTCATAGCCCAAGTAGCTTTGGGACGTTAAACACCCATAAATCAAATAAAAGCTCTCCGCCCCATGATGCTTCGAACGCCCATGGTGGTACAGGTGGTCTCGAGGAAGCTCTGTGCCAACTCCCATAGGCGGGTCGCCACCTTTCCCTCTAGTTAATAGTAAGAAACTCTATGGTGCCAAGTCTGTGGGCGACTGTACTGTATTCCTCCGATAGCCAGTCACAAAAGTGAACGAAATCAGCTTTTTAATATTTGACTTCATTAAACAAGCCAGGTATCAAAATTCTAGAGCTTGTAACTTTTTCCCCGCGGTTAGCTTCTCGTTTTGGTGACAAGAGAAGTTTTAACAACGGACTACTTTTTTTTTTTTTGTCGTGAAGGAATTCTGTCCGCCGGTCCTGAATGTAGGCGGAGCTTCATTGCATATCCGACTATACCGAGGGCTTTCACTTCGCGTTCGGTGTTTTGCCCGCACTGCGGCCGCGTCTCGAGGAGCGCGTTCATAGACGCCTTCGACGGCAAATGCGTGCCACCACCTCGTGAAAAGAATTTTCTTTTCTACTGCTCAGATAACCAAACTTGGCGAGAATATTCATTCAACCAGCAATCCAAAACAACTGAAACTGAAAAACACAATTTTTTCCGGAAATCCGTATTTTAGCCCCCAAAGCGACTCTGGCTATGAGGGACGCCGTAGTGAAGGGCTCCGGAAATTTCGACCACCTGCGAACGTGCGCCGACATAGCACAGTACACGGGCCTGCAAAATTTCGCCTTCATCGAAATTCTTCCGCCGCGGCCCGTGTCTTTCGGGTCAGCAGCCGTGCGCCATAATCACTGAGACACCGCGGCGCCGCGCTCTAACAGTAGTGCCATATCCTGTTCAGAGTGCTCTGTGTGGCATTTAAAAATAAACCACGACAAGCATTAGTGACAAGCACACTGCAAGTGTCAAGATATCCTAAAGCACCAAAATTAGCACATTACTATACTTCCAAAGCATCTGCATACTGCATCAGGATTTGTACTTTCAAGCAGCATGCTTGAGAGCAGTACTGTAATACTGCATAAGTATACTTGCACCTAACATTTATAGAAGTGAGGGCTTGCCTTTAATGAGAAAAGACAATAAGTACAAATCTGAAGAACAGTCACATCAACCATCAAATGCATCCGAAGGTACTCTACAATGTTGTGATCACAACATGGGGCTTTAACTGTTAATTTCAATATGTTGTGATCACAACACACGGCTTTAATTATTAATTCCAAAAGCTGACATTACCCCATCAGGTCATAATGTCGTAGATGTGCTTGAGAGGTTGCAGTGGGTTACTTTCCACCATGCTAGACCATGTGTTTTCAACAAAAACGACAGCCGATTAATTTTCCCACAAAATTCATCGTGGCTGGCAACCATGAAGCGTTATCTGGCAAAGAATAACCATTTCAGAAATCAGGATCATACCATGATGCAGGCCTCAAACAGATGTACACTTTAACGTGGTCATGCAGTTGCACACTTTGACAGCATCCTTGTATGACTACTTGTGCAAAACTGAACGTGCTAGTGAGGCACAAAACAGTTTGGTTAGGACCAAACCTATCATCAGTATAGCACGGTACATACTAAAAGAAAGGGACAACTTAGTCTCAGCACGAACACCCTTTATTGTTTACTGCTATAATACCAGAAGCAAAAGCAAATGCAAATGAAACAGTTTGGCACAATATAGCTTGAAACGAAACGTTTACTAAGCTGTCACCATTGCATATGCAATGCAAGAGAAAAAAATGTAAAATATCACGGTTTTCATGCATCCAAGCACAGCAACAAGCAAAAGAGTAGGATCATTAGATCACGGTATGATCAACAACCAGCCGCAAGTCCTACAGCCTACTTGTTTTCCTAGCTTGCAATGGTGAAATGGAAAAAAAGCCTTCCCTTTACATATGCATGATATTCCCATGATGAAAAAAAAATGAGGACTATCACAAAACATAACAATACAATAAAAACACAGCATGCAAAACTACAAACTGCAGGTTTTAAAAATTCTTGCATACAGCTGATACGTCCTCCATAATCCATTCAGGTGAATGGAAAGGCAAGAATACTATTGCTGGCGTGTTCACAAAATGACCCAGTCCAGACGTACTAGGAAACAAACCAGTAAAAAAAAAAGACCCAAATCAATCTTTACTATGAGATCTTGTACTTCAGCATAATGTAAGCAAGGCAAGTGCTAAACTGTAACCAGTTTAGTTGCACTGAAAAAGTGTAGGTCACCAGAAGGAGCAAAATCAGAGACATCACACCTTTTTTCAGTCAGGGCTACTGGCAACAACTTTCAATCATGAAGTGAAAGGCATGACAGAAGCACAGAGGATGGGGTGCCAAAAGAAGCGCAAACATGCGCGTAACATTTAAAGCAGGTTACTAGAGCTAGCAGAGCAGTGGAAACAAATGATGTGCAGCATGTAGAAGTATAAAAAAAAATTGCAAATTAAGCATTTGTGTTACTCCATCAAGTACATTTTTCTTTTACTACATGTCCAGCTCTGTAACTCACCACTGCAATTGTACATGCCTAAACAGCTACTCCAAAAGATGCTAAAAGTTCTTTCTAAGCAAACAGTGCAACAAACCAAGCAGTTATACTCAGTGAGTACTGAATAGGAAGCCAACACATTTTTGGCAACTAGGTCAGAAGTGACAGTACCACTCAGATGAAGTTTAGAAAATAGGCAATACGACTAGAAATTCAAGGAAAATGTTTTGAGATCTCAACATATGAAAAAAAGAGGTGCAGACATCTACGACGAGGCCAATAGTTCTCACTGTTATCACAGTACACTTGCATTGTGACACGGAGATTACATATGCAGGTTTTAAGCCGGAAGATCCAAATTTTTAGGAGGCATCAATGTGAAATTTAATGTAAAAGCGCAAGAACAGTAGCTGTCTTTTTCAACAGACTAGAGGGTCTTACCACCAATATGGTGGCCAACATTAGTGTGCACTGTGCAGGAAATGGAAGAATACAGCAGAGGCATATTTAAGGGGAGGGGCTGCCTCCACTCCCAAGCGAGAAATTTTTCGTAGGAAAACATGCTGAACTACATACTTTTTTTTTCAATAAATGAATTCAAGAAATGCAAGGTACAAATGAGACCATCCACTCCCGACACCCGCAAATCCCCCCAACCCTCTCCAAGAGTAACTCATAAATCCGCCCTTGGAGTACAGCACAATAATGCTAAGAAAATACAGGTGAGGCTGTTTTGAAAAGCCACAGCATAAGCTGTAATTCACAAAGCAATCAGCCCTTCAATGAATACAAGAGGACGTAATATGACACGCACTTTGCGGCACAGGTTTACATGTAGTTCAATAACAATGATGCAGCAAGTATAACGATGACTATAAGGCCCTCTGACAAAAGCCTTTTGTTCCATGCACAGTCACTGTCATTTGTTTCTTGCAGGTTAAATACAGCTCAAGCAGAGTGTTGTAAATTAATCTATTCATTGGAAATGCCAAACCCTGCAAGAATCTGCATGGGTGTCTGACACATGCAGCAATTTACACTCCATTTCAATCTTGGTGAACAATGCTGTGGAAGCTGCATAAGTAGTGTGTGCGATAAGGCATATTATTCCTCTGTGTGTCACTTCTACTTCTCGAGGCCTCAGTGAGGGGTAGGACAAAAGCATGGCAAGGTATAAAGTAAAATGCTACACACTGCAACTCACGAACTTCAACACGATACCTGAAAATGGAAGATACTTGGCCTGTCAAGGTAGTCAAGCATTCAGTTGCTGCCTCTCCTGCTCCAACCTACATTACTGTTATCTACTTTGCACTCATGGTGAACTATTTTTTTGGTATCGACGTAGCCGGAGCGAATAGGCATGCTAGCTCTGGCAGCATTGCACTCCAAGTGTGAAAAGAAGTACACTAAATGGAAGCAATAAAAGTGGACTACAGAATTGTGTGCAATAGCGAATAAGAGACATTTCACAGAAAAAAAAAATTTCAAACTAATGATACGGCTACATCAGTTTTTTTGCTTTCGCTTACAGATACAGAGATACCCATAACCTGCACCTGTAGCACAGATCAATTTCTAGGGCAAGATAAACAATGAAGAAATTAGTCACATAAAGCCTTACCAGACTGCAAATATATTACTGTATCTTGAAAATTTTGCTCTTGCTTTCCATGAAAGAAAAATGGCCAAACGTCAGTCTGCATAATGAAAAAAAAAAGTAAAAGTGCACACACTCTCATGCACAAGCAATAATATATGACACACTACTCACACTACACCGGAGCGAAGTAGCAAAGTTCACATTAAATTTTGCACACAACATTGTGCACACATGAAATTGCATTACTGCAGGCATTACAAGTACATACGAAACTTTACATCAAACAATAATCCCCACAAAACAGGCTCACCACACTCGACCTTCACACCCATTTCCAAGCTAAATTCAAAGCTTCTAAGGATGATGTTATATACGACTATGTTTTGTGGCAATACTTCGCAACGACCTCAGTGTCACTCTGCCACAATCCAACAACAGCAAAATAAAAGAAAACAACACTGTATTGATGCTTCCCTCAGTTGGAACTTTTCACTGCACAATGTATGAAGTTGGACAGAGCAATACAGACTCAAGAAAATTAAAAATAAATGCTTTTAAGTTAACTAGCCAAAAAGTTTAACGAACGAGCACCGAGAAAAGATTCGACAATGCCAGGGTCCTTTGATACCTTTCAAATAGATATGAAACACTATAGGATAGCTTCACACATTGTCTGAAGCAACTATGCAGTGGCGCCATATCAAATGGTGTTCACAGCCTTCAATACGAAGAGAGTCAGGCACAAATTGAAGCAGCTTTAAAGGGTCTCTGCAATGGTTCTTACCAAGGGCAACAAAAGCCGAAATATTGACAGGTATTAAATTGCCCATCATCTTCCTGCAAAAATTTTCTATCTAGTTTACGTAGCACCAGAAATGTTGGCAATTAAAAAAGGCCTTCGGCCTTTTCCTCTCAACTCATACACCAGAGTGAGCCAGAAAAACCCCACTGAGCCCTCCAGAGCGTCACCAGGCCAACTTGACTTGGTTAAATTGGTTTTTAAGGACAGGAAAGGGTGCGGAACTGTCTCATATCTCACCTCAATCATGCCGAGTAGGAAAGTACGGAGGGAGTGAAAGAAGAAAGAGGTGCAGTAGTGGAGGGCTCTGGAATAATTACGACCACCTAGGGATTTTTATCATGCACTGACGTTGCACAGTACACAGGCATCTTTTGCGTGTCGCCTCCATCAAAACAAGGCTGCCGCAGCCGGGGTTGAGCTCAGGTCCTCCGGCTCAGTAGCCTACAAACTTTTTTTTTTTGCCACTCACTCCCTCATCACGGTATTACAACAGGGGGAGAGTGGAAAGGAGCAGGGTCTCCAGCTAGATGTACATGCCATCTCCTATGCCTGCTTCATTAACGAACGTCATTGCTGTAGTTTTTATCCAATGACAACCCCTCACTGCTGATGTCACGTATGCCTTACAAAATTGAAAGGAAGAATTTTTGCATGAGATAGGCACCGAACGTTGCTGCGAGGCACGGGAATGGGAACTTTCTAAAATTATTTGTAAATTTTACTTGTAAGCATCATGAACACTCAACAGCCTTTACTCTACGCAACGCATGCATTATATTCCCAGGTTGAAAACCACTGCAGAGACCGTTTAGGTACACGTACGGGGCATGGTTCCACCACAGCAACCTCCACAGAACATCATTACCCCTTTACATACCTCTGTGTACATGCAAACAACATTATCAAAATGCCCCCATCACCATATACACACCTGCTGAACAGCTTTGCAAGCGCAAGCATGGCAGTGGCAATTTTGGCAAAAATTTACTGCTTCGACCAAGAATGAACATAGCAAGCTTTTGTTCAAAAAATACTTGCTAAAACACACCACACAGCAAGCATGAGGAAACTGCGCCACATCTAGGTCCTCAGTGTTCATGGTCCAGGTACTGATAACATGCATTTTAATGTTTCTGGTTTTCCTGTTCACTTGACGTGGCTGGCCAAAGAGTTGCCATACACAAGGCTCGGTAGGGGGCAGCTGACAAGACAGCGGCTCATTGCCCTCTTTGTACATACTATACCTCTTACAGCTGCTGGCTCTGTACCCATATAATGTTTTCGGGAAGTTCTGTGGTCGGTAAGGAGCTTTAAAAGGACCCTGATATTGCCTACGATCAGCACAAAGCTGAATAAACAAATAAAAAACATAGAAAAAGTTGCAACATAGTAAATCAATGTCAAAACTGGCAGACACACAAAGCTAAGAACATTTTCCTTCTTGCCTAAACACACCACCCCAGTGCATTTGCTCACCACAAACTTAGTCCCTAAAACACATGCATTAGAAACAGACAGCCTCTATACTTCTGCCACAACACTCTGAAAATAAAAGATCTTGTAAAACACATCAAACACAAGACAAAACATGTACATTTTTTCAGTATAGCTGCTTGCTACAAAGGCTGCTTCCATCACTGACGTTCGCTGTTAGTGTCAATGTTAAATTAGCCTCAAATGCCTATTTTCACCATCCAATAGGAAAAATCCGCAGCTTTTAAGTTCTTTAGCAAGATTGCAAGAAAAAAGGATGCATGCTCATAGCTTTATTGCATGCAGATACACAATGACATGGAGTCTTGCACATGCGGTATCAAGCTACAAGCAAGCCAAAGTGATTAAGTGATGTATTAATGCTTCAGCCTAAATTTTTGTCTCCAGGTTGTTTTACTCTAAATATACCGTAAGTGTGGGAATAAAGTTTCAAATGTGGTCCAGTCAGTGGCATAGCAAGGAATTTTCTTTTACAGGAAGGGGAAGCTGTGTCCAGATCTTTGGGACATGATGATATGAGGTGAAAACTGTGTCATTTGTATGTGTTCACCACATTTGGGAAATTGTGTTGGGGGGGACGGCCTCCTCAGGTTGCCCTCATTACACCCTCAGGCCCAGGATATTGGTAGCAGCCAGAGAAGTCGAGAGACAAGAAAACAATACAAGAGATGGTAGTGCCCCTTCTGCTGCAGTGTTAAAGGGTCCAGACAAACCCATTAAGGCTGCCAATTAACTAACAGGTGAACTCAGCACGACTGATACTGATACATTCAGTTTTATAACAGCTCTAGAGAAACAACAGGTATCCAACCAGTGAAATTTAAGGGTCAGATTAAGCACATGAAACACTGAGACAATGGCAATGACCACTACTGAAAAATAGGTTTATCATCGAGTACAAGGTAAAACCTTTTGTATACTAGCTAGACAACCACAGCCTAAAGAAAAGCATTTCCCACACGGCCTTTACATTGTACATAGCTTCAGTTTGCAGCACAGAGACATATCTTCGTGAGAAAATTTTATGCGCCTACTTGAACAAATTGACCATAACCATAACTGACCATAATTGACCATAATTTGTGAGAGATGTACTCTGCACACACAACAAACATGTCCACAGGTGGAATGTACAAGCATGAGAGCACATGCAAGTAAGCTGAATAAGAAATATGTAATGCATATCTGAAAGTTGTATACAACAAGCACGCCAAAACATCACAACACAAAAAAGCCTGACACACATTTTGACATATCAGAATAACACTTAAGCATGGGCAGCCAGAAGCAGAAGCAAACATTGGGTACAAGAGAAAAGAGCAAAAAAATGAGCCCCATACTGTCACAAGACAATATGAAGCACTGCATTATTTCTGTACTTATGTACTCCTGAAATAAACACGCTCCAAGCAGAACAAACACGAAGAGTACACATTCAATACTTTTTGATTTCATATCCTTACGCAGCAGACAAAAAGACTGCAAGCACTAAATTTCAACCGCGACCCATTTCATAAACAGACAGACAGTAACGGCCCTTCACAAAGGAAGGCATAAAATTTAGCTTGCATGCCATGGTTTACATAATTGCAACGAATGTGGGTTTTGTAAGTTGCAAAACAGGAGGGCCCACTTGGTACCAAGTGAACCTTGGGAGAAGAGCTGTTGTCCTTGATTCTATCATAAAACACACCATCACAATGGAAATGAAAAAAGCTACAAATGACTTTGGTTGCCACAAGTTGCCTTAGCTATGCTAAACTTCCTTTTCACTACAGAACATTTTTATGTGGCACCTCATGCTTGTGAGAAGGCTATAGCTCAAGGAATCTAATGGTATATTCCAAATGGCAATTTGGAGTAAGTTTCTTGCTCTATGAAACAAAAGAGTGTGTTTTAATGGGTAATTTGGATTCAGATCCCAAGGTCTGATTGGGCCACGGTGGATGCTGGGCCTCTTCGTGGGTTTAGGGCGATGCTTCGAATCGCCGAGTGGAATACACCATATGCATCATCTCTCTCACCTTAATTCTGCTCCATTTTGACCTGTAACTCACCTGTTATGCTTCCATTTGAAACCCAGCTTAGCTTCACAGCAATACGAAATAATACTTCAGACAAAACAAAAAACATGAAGCTGCAGTTTGAACTTGAGTAAATGTTTAAAATGCACATGACATCTTTTGTGCTCCAACAGAATGACACAACCTTGACAGACACTACTAACTTCCACAAGCCAAGCAGCAGCACACTCAGTACAGAAAATTAGACAAGAACCAGCCACTGTATTAGCATAACGCGAACATCTACACATAAGCACTATATTTCAGAAAGGTAGAACTAAACAGAGAGGTTATGCTATCTAAAGAGACACCTGTTGTAACAATTAAAGAAGAAGAAAAAGCTAAAGAAACAAGTAGCTAGCCATTACAACATAAACTTTATGAAGATTTTTTTTTTTTTTCACATTCACTATGCAGTCAAGAACCAAATAATTGGTTTACATCTTTTTCTAGGAACTACTATTTTGATTTATGCTGAAACAATGTTCGCATCATTGACCAGCTCAGAAGGAAAAGTCACCAAAGCTTTCATCCAATAAGTGCTTCTCAATGGCTGCGATGAAGCTGCAGTGACACATAAAAGGGATCCTGAAACAGTTTAGTTGGACTGGGCTGGATAATTTAGGTATGGAGGCCGCTACTGAAGCAATATTTTCTCACAAGAATTTCTCCTGTGTGTGCTCTGTTAAGAGGGTCGTGCATAATCAAATGCTGCCCTCCCACACTGTGGTTTTCATGCTCAATTTGCACACCCTTATGGCAATGTATCATCCCATAACACAAGTCTTTAAAGCCGAGCAAGCATGAGAGCTGAACCGGCTAGTTGGCAAAGCAGCTGACCAGTGGAGTGTCCAAGCAATTCTGACAAGGCACTCATTTGCGCCTCACCACAAACCTAGAACCTGAAGCACAGTTACACCATACAGAGCTGAGATCAGCTTCCAGCCATACAATCATACGCGCCTTATTGCGATCCCCGCGTTCCATCTCAACTAAGAAAGCTGCAGTTCACCTGTTTAGGCAATTAAATTGGCTTCACATCCAGTGAAACTGCAAGGGTGGTTCACTGCAGGGCAAAAAATCCCCACTAAATGCAGGGGTGTACTACACAGCATTGCTAGCAAATTCCATCTTATGGAAGAAGCACTGCAGTGGATTGAAGATAAACACTTGCTTCTACCTTTATGCAAACTTTAATGCTAAGCAAAAAAGCACCACAAGTGATGTTTATTACTCAGATGCATTTAAAAAATTACACAATACATACTGGTGATAACACCAAGTCCAATAACATGGCTCACACAAGTGACATCACCCCACCCGCTTGGTTTCCCATGTGTAGGGGCAGCTGAAATATGCAGAATAGCACGACCCTCATCAACTAGGGCTGCAAAATTTTTAAAAGCTATCCATTACAGTGTTCACGCAGAGCTCTCAAACTTGACTTCAATGCTGACAACAACCTCCTTGAAAGACAATCATCAGATTAAGACCACAAATATTGTTTCAGGGCCCCTTGAAACAAAGCACATTCACTTTTTTTATGGCAATATTTTTGCAAAATCACCAAACAAGAAACTTCCCACGCTTAAAATACCGAACAGTGCGCACATTTCTCTTTACCTTACAATGGCATACATACAAATAGCATGCATACCAAATCATTACCTACTTTCCTATGAACAAAAGAAAAGGGAGACACAGCAAAGCCACCACAGGAAAAAGACACAGCTAAGTATTGCTAAGAGTAGCAACTACACTGCTATATACAATCCTTGTCTTAAAGCCAGATACGTGCATGATAGATTACTTCTACTAATGCTAGGCTGCCACAGAGCAGCAGAGTAAAGGAAAAAGTGGCCTTAAGTAGCTTGTTCAACTTGCGATTAAGAAGGCATACTAACATTAAATAAAACAAATCACCTTTCTTTTCCGTGGCCCGAAAGTATTTTAAACAGACAAAATGCAAGTTACCTGGAGCCGCACCTCACCAAATATGATTGAGAACCAGCACCCTCAAGAAGTCAAAATAAAAGAAAGCATATTTTTTAACAGAGACACCACCAACAAAAAAGGAAAGAAGTTCGTTGTAGCAATCTTGGTGCAAGAAATTAATGTCAAGAAATTAAAGTAACTTAACTGTTACTGACAAGCGGAACTATCCAGAAGAAAAATCGAACTTCCAAAGAGGGTAAGAAAAAAAAAAGAGTAAACAATCCTCAACTGAAAAGAAAGGGCAGTTTGGAAACCTCACAGACTTCCATAAGCATGAAGGCAAGGTCCTCGATGCTCTGCCTCTCTCTAGGCAACATTTAACATCTGGTGCGCTCTTTTATGGCTTAAAGGTTTCCTCGAGATGTTTTTCAAGGAGTTAACTGATTCGAGACACCCTGCCCCCAGCTAGAAGCAGTAAATTTGAAAATAAAAAGAGGGAGGCATAAAGCAATGGCACCCTCTATGTGTCCCCATCACGGCTGGGGCTCTCGTGGTGGTGGTGGTGGTGGTGGCTGCTGCTGCTGCTGTTGCTGCTGAATGTCTTGCTGAGGCTGCTGGGGTGGTGGTTGCTGCTGTGGCTGCTGTTGCGGCGGCTGCTGCTGCTGCTGCTGCGGTGGTTGCTGCTGCTGTTGCTGCTGCTGCGGCTGAGCCTGCTGGTCTGCCTGTTGCTGTTGTTGTTGCTGCTGCTGCTGCTGCTGCTGCTGCTGTTGTTGCTGCTGCTGTTGTTGTTGTTGTTGTTGTTGTTGTTGTTGTTGTTGTTGCTGCTGCTGCTGCTGCTGCTGCATTTCCTGTTGCTGCATTTCTTGCTGGTGCCGCTGAATCTCCTGCTGGTGTCGCTGCAGCTCCTGCTGCTGCTGGTGTGCTGGCTGAAGATGGCTGGGTGTTTGCAGGTGTAGTGGCTGCTGGTGTGCTGGCAACTGCTGCTGCTGCTGCTGCTGCTGCTGCTGCTGCTGCTGCTGCTGCTGCTGCTGCTGCTGCTGCTGCTGCTGCTGAGCAGTGTAGTTGTCATAGTAGGCATGACAGTTGCACGCTGCGGCACAGTTGGCCACAACTTCTGAGGCCCGTGTTACAGCAGGAGGGCGACCACGGCCTTTGTGTGGCGACGGACTCATTAGGTTTTGTGCTGGTATGGGTGCCTGCGTCAGGTCCTGCAGATAACACAAGCAAAGCAGAGCTTCAAAAATTAAAGACGAAGAGACCACGAGGGCTGCCAAGAAATATAGCCTGATCCAAGTCCACAAAACCCGTGGTTCAGCCTGCACCTGACTTGGCTGCGCACTAGAGGACACCCCACTGTGAATGAGCAAGTCTCCACCCTCACCTCTGTAACTGAATGGTGTAGTTTGAAGTGCTGGCATCGCATTCATGGTGGTGGAGCTATTTACCGTATAAATGCGTGTAAGGGCCGCACTTTTTTTTCAGATTTGAGGGCAAATTTTCGGGGTGTGGCTCATACAGGCGATTTGCGAAAAAAACATTTTTTCAAGTAAAATACACCAATCAGGAAATCAGTGGCATTTATTCTACGTTCTACGACACTCGTGGTGTATTCAGACTCCTAGCTGGTGCTGTGCTCTGGTGCACACTCATTCCAAAAGAAGTCGCACGGCATTTCAGCTGTCAACGCGTCGCCGTTGTTTTGCGCTTCCATCACATAGCAGAGCAGCTCTTCTTCCAGTTCGGGAAACTTGCACGGCTTGCCTCGGTAAGCCCGCTTTTTACAGCTTGTGTTCCTCAATGCATCCTTTTGGTTGCACCATCGTCGAACGCACTTCTCAGTCATGTCGAATATCCTGCCCGCCGCACGCTTGCTGCTTTCGACAGCAAACTCCCAGCTGTGTCTTGCCTTATCATGCTAAAACTACAACGCCCAGCGCCAGCACACGAAAACCCCGTGCCTCTGACAGCCACAATGGGGCTAGTGATACTGATGCCGATATGGATAGCAGGAACTCACGACGGAGGAAAATGTTGATTATGATAAGCCACCTCGGACGCCATCCGTGGGCGGCACCTGGAAGCTCCTGTGCGTATGGCGTTGCCTCTGCAATCATGCGCCCCGTTGCTCGCAGCTGGAGCTGATTGCGGAGGCCATGGCGCGTGCATTTCGAAGTTTATTCACGGCATGGGTCATGGAAAGTTTGGGTGCAGCTCTTACAGGGATATTATTTTTTGGTAATATTTCCTTTGGGAAAATGGGGTGCGGCCCATACACGGGTGCTGCCCTTACAAGCGTTTATACGGTAAATGCTGCATTCCCATAAAGTTCTGTTTCTGACTTGAACAGCCAACCTTGGATGCTGTTCACGCGTGCAAAGTAAAGTTTCCCACAGGCTAACAAATGAGGTGCATGCTGAGTCACAGGTTTTGAAGACAATAAATCCAGTCAGACACCTTCCAAACAGACTTCGCACACTTGGCAGCTACACATGAATTCTTAAACTAGAACCTAACTAGGCAATTAATTCACAGATTCTTAAAGGTATCCATGAATTCTTAAACTAGAACCTAACTAGGCAATTAATTCACAGATTCTTAAAGGTATTCAGGTGGTTGGCAACGCACAAATATAACAACAGCTTAATACATACTACCCACTCACCCTTTGCTGCTTTAACAGGACTTTCTCAGCCATGAGAGAGCGTAGCCATCACTCATCTGGAGCCTTAGTCACTTAGCTCCACACAAAACACTCTGCGCACCTCAAGTTTAACAAGAACAGAAGCCATCACTATAGGCTGCAAGGCACACAGAACTTCTACATCTGGCTATTTCTGTACATATGCTGTGTAACACAATAGCACATACTACAATGCCATGGGTTCATTCGTCAGATGAATCCATGGTAATCAGCAAATGGCTTACCCTCAAGTTTGCCGAGTTCCCGACTTCTGCCAGAAGGTCCATGACATTGAACTCCCGGCGCTCAGTGCTGGAAGCCGAGGGAAGAAGGGCGCCACCAGGGCACATGATATTTCGTATGTACTCTGGGTGAGGGTGGTGGTTGTTGTAGAAAACTGACAGCTCTGCGGCAGCCAGGGCCAGTTCCAAGGAGAGGCTCTTGATCACATTGAGCGGGGGTCCAAAGGAATGAAGTGGGAAAATGTAGCCCTTTGAGGTCTCCTGTGTATAGCCAAGCTGCTTGAGAATAGTCTTGGTGCCCTGAAACAAAGCAATCAATGGCAATTAAATCAAAACAGCTTTTACACAGTCACAAACAAGGAGAAATACAGTACAGCAAAGTTGCAGAGGGCATTCATGGGGCAAGGATCGTATCAGGCAGACCACCAGAAATATACCATACAGTATGCAGTACCACACTGTAATCACCAGCTTTGCACAAACTTTACAGAAGACCACAAAAGCTTAGAGAATAAGAATAAGAGTATTGCGCAAAAAAAATCCCTTTCCTTGTGAACTGGATGTGCAACCTGGCATTGAAAGGTGCACTGAGGTGGCCTCATAGTAAAACAATAGCTAACACCTTTAATTCTACATCTTGAGTAGCCTAGGAGCTGCTCTTTTCCTAGAATTCTAAACATCACACATAAAGAAGAATGAAGAGAACAAGGGACACCAAAAAGTGCTAATGACATGGGGGCAATTCAGTAAAGACAATACAAAGAGCACTACTTCATATCAACAGTTAAGTAGCCCTCTGTGTATCATCTGTTCCCCTCTGCTGAAGAGCGGTCCGTCAAACAAAACAGTTAGAAGCACCACTCTGTGATGTCTTTTCTTCTTTTTAACAGCTGGAAATGTCGCTCCATGATGTCACTCCTGTCTTCCTTCTTGTTTGTGTATGTAGTCGCATACTCAAAGATGCAATAACAGCTTGCCTAAAATCAGCACTACTGAACACTCTTTTGTGCCAGCAAAAAGCAAGTCAACAGAAAAAAAAACAAAGCTCCAGTAAAACATAAAATTGGCTGTGATTTAACTCTGGTTAAACCTGGTTGAATTACGAAAGCTTGCTTAGCTTTCACCTTAGAATTTAACTGTTCCGAAGCAGTAGAGCAACTAGATTCAGATATAGACTCTTCGTCGGTAACTTCCATGGCGAGACTGATCAACCAACGCGTAGCGCACCGCTATATATCCCAGTGAAGCAGCCATGGAGCGAGCGCAAGGCAAGGAGGTCGTCATATCAACGGAGAGACCACCTGTTAGGCGCGGCGCCGGCTCGGGGGCCACGGCACACGCAACGAGCGGCTCCCTTCTAGCTGCGGCGGGGAGCAAGCTGATGTCACACGTCGCCATAGCAACGGTGAGAGCTGACGTCACACCACCTGTTAAGCACATCGCCGGCTCTGGGGGGGCCATGGCATACGTGACGAAGCATATGTGATAAGCAGTTAGACCTGGCGTATTGCTTTCGCAATAAAAACTTAGGTGGAAACAAAACAAACCAGCATCAAGATTTCGGTAGCCCTCCGTCCAAACTGAGAAAAAAACACCATGGGTATGTTCCAATTATGACACCGACCATGAATACCACAAACTGGCCAAGGATGGTGCACAACAATAATAATATGAGGTCATGCTCTGGAATAAACTCGGCTGATGAAAGCAACGATGGCAATAAGTTGCTTTTATCCCCAATACAGTCTCTACAACAGCCATGAGAACAGCCATCTACCACAGTGCATTCATATCATGTATTCTGAATGTGACATTGCTTTTTCTCTTTGCTTTTTCCTCTTTGTTTACCCAATGCACTATGGTGTGAGTTGCTTACACAATGTAAAATAACCTGCCACAGTGGCTTAGTGGCTATGGCATTGCAAAGCCAACAGATGTTGGACTGAATCCCGACTGCGAAAGCAGCATTTCCACGGAGACAAAATGCAACAACATCTGTGCGCTGTTAGTGCAGATTAAGGGACCCCAGGTGGTGGAATGCCATTGCCTGGCAAAGGAGAAGCAAGTGTACTCGATCCAAAAGATGTCCACGAGATGCAGTGATGGATGCGGGCTGGGAGACGGCGACATCCAAACTCACAGAGACAGATGTAGATGTCTGTGGCAGTTGAGCAGTTGCATCAAAGCTGTGTTCAGTCCCACAAAGCGAGCCTTGAAATCGGGCGACCTGACCGGAGACACTGAGGCAGGGAGGCGACCAGAGGCTGCTGGGGCGAGCTGTGTCGCAATGAAGAAGGTGGAGACGAGAATGAGGCTGGTGCAGGAGCAGTCACTGGCGTTGGCGATAGTGTGCGGGCCGCTTGTAAAGTGGCAGTGGATGGCAGGTGGTGCTTAAATCCACCAGGATGACCACTTGCAGCTCGTCGCATGGCCTGCAATCTAAGGCAGGGCAGGCGGATCGGCACAGTTCGTTGGGCGAGAGGAGAGGTGTTGCCACTAAGGTAGAGTGCAGCCACGAGCTGGGTGAATCACACACAGATGCCTTTTGGGCCAGAACGGCAGAAGCAGCGGGTCAAAGGTCAGTCCTGGCCAGCCTGCCATCCCGGAACGTTGTCAGGAAGAAGGCATGGCTTGACGGGTCACCAGAATACGGAGGATGGAGGTCGCCAAGTACACGACTGCGACCACATTTATTGAAGTCTTTTCAACGTAGCGATTGGCAGAGCAACAGCGGCAGAGTCCAGCTGATGCAAAGATCCAGAACATTCTGAAGCTTTCGTGCTGGTGCTACTTTATCCCCTTTGGCATGCAGCCAGCACTGGCCACGCGGGTCACGTCAAATTAATACAAAGGTCTCCACAACGGCATCCCTCAGAGCCCATGAGCGGCTTCGAGATGGTAAACCCAGCAATACCATACCATTCAACCTAAAATAGCACCTGCAATATTTACACATGATGTTCTTGACATAAGGAACGTATATTTAACTCTAATACATTTTGTGGCATTGCTTGTACCCATTCATTTTTGCTCAATTTCACTTCGCAAGTAAATCGACATTTAAAATGTCTGGCCTATAATATGGTTCACTGTCAATGTAGCCAGCACAGTTCCAAGGATATTAAGGTGGCGGTTCCACTGCCGCCATCTTGCAAGTAGTTCAGATTCTGCCACCAGGCTACGACACTGATCCATGACTAAGGAAGTGTCTTCCCATCTTGGCCCCGAGCGACCCAAGACCGAATTTGGTTGAGATGTTGAGATAAGTGTCCGGTCCTTTCTTGACCCGCGCTGCGTGAAGGCTTTTCTTTTGTTGCTGCGCCTGCCTTCGGAGGGTTACAAACGAACCATGGCAAACCCGGCTGCTTGTCCTCGTTGTGAGTGGGAGGGAGTTGTTGGCTGGGGTGGTTCGGCATGCTTCTTTCTCTGACTGCCCCTTGCTCGGATTTCCAGAACCACACACGGTAGCTGAACTGCGGCTTGCTAGCTTGACTAATGCGCGTGACACAGATAAAGGACGTGGATCACCAACTATAGTCGGGCACAACTCAAGAACGAAGCAGCATATTCGCCTCAAAAGGAGCCCTGCAGCCAAGCACGTCGACCGAACAGCTTTCTGCGGCTATGCAGCCAAGGCTAAACTATAGAGGGAAGAAGGCCCTTTTGTCCTTGTCGTCCCGAGTGGGGCTTTTTTTATTCGGGCTATGGTAGTGGAAGGGTGAATAGAAAAAGTTAGAGAGCCAGGACAAAGAGGGTACCGTCTTTGTCCAAACGGCATCAGAGGTGGGGTGATCTTTGTTCGGGACAAGGATGCGTGGCACGGGAACAAAGGACTGTTTCCTTCCCTCTCTTGTTTAGCCTTGGCTGCATAGCCACAGAAAGCTGTACGGTCGACGTTACTTTCTGGAGGGCCTCCTTTGAGGGTATGTGCCACTTCGTTCTTGAGTTGTACATATATTAGTGTGGGCAAAGAAAAAGAAAGAAAAATAATACTGCCTAGCCCGCACCGCCTAAGGCACAACGTCGATACAGTGGAAACTTGGGAGAGTTAGTGATACATTGTCCACATAATTACGCAGCGCAAATTACTAAGCAAGCCAAAAAAGAAAGTGGACGCCAAAAAGAAAGGAAAGGTGTGATATCATTCAAATTATTTGTTTTGTTTATGTCTCATGCATATATTTCTAGCGTTTTTTTTTTTCAATGAACCTTATAGTTGAAGTCGGTGCCTTTCTTGTGTCATTCCTTCTGCCCTCGTCTTTTGCGCGTGCAATCACTTCGTCACTATTGATGCACAGCAATATTAGTAGTAGTCGGAACACTCCTGGTCTAGAGTGCAGCCTGCTAACTCTAGCGCCAAAAAAATGTTTTTATCAAATGATATTACATCTATGATAATACAAGTATAACAAAGACCGCTTGACAACTTCAGTCAGCGCTCGACGGTTGCCTGTCCAACATTAGAAATTACGGTTGGTAAAGAACAAGGTATAGAGAAGTGGGTGAGATGAATCGACATTGCACAAGAGACAAAAATTGCTGCCAAAAGGGTTAGCGCCGCCAGGTGTCGAAATGTGCACACATCAGAAGAAAAATATTCATCGTATAAGCAGCGGCATTTGCAACCAATTCCGATCAACCTAGACAGAATTCTGCCAAGGTTCACAAAAATGCAGTAAAGATGAATATCATTCACGAGGCAGACTCAGACTAAACATTGTACGAAGAAAGGGGGGGGGGGGGGGGGGTGCACAGGACCGTTGCCAAAAAAGGGGTTGGCTATAAAGGGATAGTTCTATAGGCATTTAGGGTGTCTTCCTCCACTCTCGCACTTGGACCCTCAACTGCATGCTCTTGTTTATGTTAGACGTATGTCTTTATTGCATCCAGTTTACATAATTAGGTTGCTTATTACCTCTAGAGTTTTCCATCGCATGCTGAAATATATATCTTACTTGCCTTGCGTCGATTTGCCCCGATTTGGGTTAAATCAAAGATGGAAAAAGCGCGCGCGCACGTGTGTGTGTGTGTGTGTTTGCGCGTGCGTACCTGGAAATTAAAGGAACAGCTGTTATTTTCACATCGTCGGTTGTCAGGCAACTATAACATGCTTGTAATCATTTTCCGAGATTTTTTTCCCCACGGTATTTTATTCGACACTGAAACGCGATGTCAAGAGTGGCACGCTATGGAAGAACGTTGGCAGCTGCTCCCCTGTCTTGCTTCAGCTTTCCATGATAATTCACGCGCTAAAAGCAGAGTGCATGCCTTGGTAGTTTTCGAAACGATATATTGGGTGGACAACTGTTCATTATTTGAATGTAAGCAGAGTGTATTGTCGTATTTATTGCTTCGGGAACACGCCAGAAACGTGTGTACTTTTGTGTTGAGCCCGCCCTTGGGTTTCATGGGTTAGTAGCATATCATTTTGAAATGGAGGGCAATGTGCAAACATCGTAGAGACATCAGACGTTTTCAGCATACCGGAGACGTACCACCGGAGACGTATACCGGTTTACCGGACGACGGCTGCGCACACGCAGTGGCTCCACCTCACCCCAACAATGCCACTGCGCATGTGCAAGAGAGGTCAGGTAAACCGTTATACTTCTCCGCTAGTAGGTCTCCGGTGTGCTCGGGAACACCTCCCAATTTTAGCTAATTTTAGCTGTTTGGCAGCGCCACACTCCTCACTTTTCTGAACTGTGACCATTTAGCACACGTGCACTAATGTAGATGGCACTACTTACTACATTTATCGCATGACACTGAGTTATTGCTATTATTGTTTGTATTTTGTGGACTTTGTAGTTGATAATTGTTACAAGTTGATTAAACGAATGAGAGCTCGATACTTTATGAGTATATTTATCAGAAAAAAAAGAAGCCGCGGAACGTTTCAAGAGCTTGTGCCCTTCATAAGCACAATGAAGAAGGTAGCTAAAATCAACTAGACAGTGCACATTCCCCAAAAGCCGTTGAGTAAAGGCGATGCTTAGCCATGTAGAGCGAAGTATTAAGTTTCTTCACGCAAAATCTCAGAACTGTCAAGCGCTTGTTACCTGAACAGTACAGCATTTTGTTTTCAACTATTTCGAAAAAATGGTAACTTTGATCACGAATAACCTTTAAGCTAAATGAGGCAGATGAATGATATTTTCAGAAAGGAAGGACGATTACACGATCTCAAACTGGGCAAAAAGTCGCGGCAGGACAATGCATATCCCAAAAGTTATTGCAGATGGCACTGTTCTGTTTTCTACGTTTTTCAAACATGCGTGGCTAATAAACTAACCATATACACATATTTCTAAATGCTTAAACATGTTCATTAGCATCAGATCTTAAAGTATCTCGAAAGATTTTTCTTTGGGTGCAATAGGTTTTTCACAACTTTGCATTTGAGCTCAACTGCCATTTTTCATCTTTGCTTTTTCTTTTAGAGGTGAAACAAATTTGCAGCTATCGTTAAACCAGATGCATCTTTTGAAAGCTGAGAAAATTTGCTTTTTGGAAATATCTGAACCATATTTATGAAGCTAACGAGCGAGGTACAGTCGACATACGAATATCACCAAAAACGTTTTCCGTTCACCGTCAGAGTGGGCCCGCCACCTTAAACACTTCCTTCCAAATTTTTTTGCCTTCTGCAGAGCGAAGTATTCCTCTAACGCCATACAAATTAATAAAGACGACAGAGTGCTCTCACCATCAGAGACAGCAGCTGAATTCAATTCATATTTTGGGTCTGTATTTACGAACAAAAATCCCCTGCCACCCGATCTAACATGTGACTCCCTCAGCTCCGTTATGGATGATATTATTATCAGCTCCGAAGGAACTGCATCTGCCATCGACCATCTCGCTCTTAACTCGGTGGCAGGGCCTGACGGTATTTGTGCAAAATTATTGAAAATGACAAAACCTGTCACATGTGATATTTTAACCACCTTATTTCAGCAATCTACTGATACAGTGCAAGTACCCGATGAGTGTAAATTAGCTACAGTGGTTCCAATTTTTAAATCCGGTAATCCTTCTCAGCTTTCTAACTACAGGCCCATTTCACTCACAAGCATACCTTCCAAGCTCCTAGAACATATTATATTATCAGCAGTTATCAAGTATTTAACACGACAAAATTACCTTCTGGTTAAAAAGCATGGTTTCCACAGTGGTAGATCTAGTGAAACACAATTATTTGAACTGATAACTGACCTTCATTTAGCAGCCCCCGCTTCTTTGCCAATTGACACCATATTCATTGATTTTTCAAAAGCTTTCGACAAAGTCCCACATAAACGTTTAATACTGAAACTTACCGGGGCCTTAATACCAACAGTAATGTTATTCAGTGGATTGAACATTTCCAAACCGGTCGTTATCAGTCTGCTTCCATAGATAGCGCGAGTTCCTCTCTGGCTCATGTTAAATCTGGTGTACCACAGGGTACAGTGCTTGGGCCTATTCTCTTTCTCATATATATCAATGACATTAGTAATAACCTTACCTCACTATAAGATCATTTGCAGACAATTGTGTCATTTACAGGGAGATGCATGGACCTTCGGTCATCGTTACTTTACAGTCAGACCTTAATGAACTTGCTAATTCGCATGAACGCTGGCAGATGGAAACAAACATTTCTAAGACAAAGTCTATGAGATTTACCACTACATCTAATGCAATAGGCAAGGATTACTCTATAAACAGTCTAACTATTCAAACGGTCAGCATTCATAAATACCTTGGCGTCCACATATCAAGCATCCTCACATGGCAACATCACACTGACACAGTCACCAGTAAGGCGTTTCGGTCACTCTGTTTCATTAAACGCAACCTACATAACTCTAACGCATCTACAAGGCTTCTGGCATACAAAACACTTGTTCATCCTAAAATAGAATATGCTTCACTAATCGGGAATCCCCATCAGGCGTATTTAGTCAATAAATTAAAATCTTTTTAAAATAAAGCTGCCCGGTTCGTCACAGCAAATTATGCATGCACATCTAGTGTTATAAGAATAAAAAGACCACAAAATTTATGCTCTTTGGAAAAAGGAGACTGTTTTCTCTTTTGTCATGTTTCCATCTGTATTATCACACACTGTCATCGTTCTCCCCGGCTCATATCACGCCTGCTCATCGCATTTTTCCACACATCGACCACACCTTCAAAGTCCAGCCCATATTTGCTCGCACTAACTTACTTCATCATTCACCGCTCTTCATAGATATTCGTCACTGGAACAAACTTCCAGATAGCATTGTGTCAGTTAAAAGCCGAGATGAATTTGTTCGTAAACTGAAGTCTTTTTTTTATATATGAAGTATCTGCCGCATTGTTTGTTGTTATTATTTGTGTTTATTATTGCTTTCATTCACGCCTTGTATTCTTCCTCCCCCCTATGTAATGCCTTCCTGAGGCCTTTAGGGCATGTGAATAAATAAATAAATAAACTATGTTTACATATATCACCCCAGTTTGTTTCTTTCCTGCAGGGTTATTTCAGTTTGGATAACGCTCCAGAGATGGTTACACTGCCAAGACAGAAGTGCAAAATGCATAAAGTATTTCCCAGCACTTAAAGCTGGCAGAAAAGTGTAAGCAAGTAAAATGGAACTGGTTCCATGAATCATTC
Organism: Amblyomma americanum; assembly: GCF_052857255.1. NCBI lineage: Eukaryota > Metazoa > Arthropoda > Arachnida > Ixodida > Ixodidae > Amblyomma > Amblyomma americanum. The sequence continues at coordinate 113,130,062 of NC_135497.1, read as the reverse complement.
CCTGGACCCTTTTTCCACCATTGTGAACAAATACATTACTAATTCACTTCACAGGAGGCCGCAACTACTCCACCTACAGTAGGATAGAACTTAAAAAAGAAGCAACTGGTAACACTCGACCACAGTCCGCGGCATTATGTGTTACACCGCTCGCCAATTACAACAGTGAACAAAATCAGGTCTTTCATGTCTGAAAATATTAAACAAGCTACGCGTCAAAATTCTAGAGCTTATAATTTTCTTCTTGTGATTAGCTTCTTGTTTAGGTAACAAGAAAAGTTTTAACAATGAACTACTTTTTGTCACGGAGGAATTCTGTATGGCGTTTGTGAATGTGGGCGGAGTTTCACTGCAGACTTAAGTTGTATCCAACTGTAGCACTGGCTATAACTAAGGCCCCCAGTTTCCCGAAATTCCACGAAAAATCACGGATTTAAGCGTCTTTTGCAGAATTGTGTATTAGAGGACATAGTCCCTTTTTTGATGTTTTGATACATCAGTAGGAATGACAGTATAATGGAAAAATGACTATTTTAACTAATTTGCACGAAAAGAACGCGAGGTGGGAGTTTGGCGACTCAGGAGAATTTAAAAGGAATATTATTACGATTATAAGATAACACAATGCCAAACTTTTCAGCTCAACTATCACAAAGGGCCCCCACAAAATGCAGATGGCATGTTAAAATACTGAAGCATCAGATATGTTGTTATTTAACTCTTTCCTTACCGCGCCCACTGAGCATAGTTAGCCCGCTAACGATCATTTCGCGCTCCGATTTCGGAACCTCCCGAGCTGCTTACAACCACGCTGCGGATATAGCTTGTAGCCAAGGGACCAAAGTTTCATTTCCGGTGTAATTTTCTTTTGTGCCGCAAGGGGAAACTTTTTAACATGCTGCGAAGACATGAAGACGCAGAACTGAGCTCTTTGCCCGCCATGCTGCCCACTAACGACGACTTTGCCACTCAATTTTGGAGCCTTTCACATTGCTTACAGGCACGATGCGCGTCTGGCTTGTAGTCGGAGAACCGAAGTTTTATTTCCGATATAGTCCCCCCCCCCCCCCCCCCCCCCCCCCCCCCCCCCCCGTGAAGCGGCATTTTTGAATGTGCTCCAAAAATGCTGTACCGTCAAAGTTGCTAGGCAGACTCCACATGTGCACGGCACCTCTAATACATCGTAAATATCTCTGTGTCGTCTGAGAGCGATTTAATCAACGGCCTGTGCTGCAACGAGCCTGAAGATGCTGCAGATGCTGAAGATGATTCAGTTTTGACATTCGTGATGACAAAAACCAGCCTGAAATAACACAGGCGGCCGCGCTCCGATGCCCTATTATTGGGTTTCCAGTTATTGTTTTGTAGCAAGAATACTACTCAAGGTAGAACTGATTTTTTCTTGCAGATAGTGGCCACTAGAATGACAAACATTTTGCATATTTCCGGAACATTTTGAACATTTTTTTCTTTTCAAATACAAGCGTGTCTTAAGTTTCGTTTAATTTTTTCCTAAAAAGTCGTTTTTGGCAAATAAAATTTTTGTTGCAACATGCAATTTGTTGTTTAAACCTATATGCCTAGAAAGCACCTTTATTTAGCATTGTTTTTGGGTATTGCATTAAATTTTGTATGCAATAGTTTTTACAAAAAAAAAATGTACTGAAACCTTTAAAAAACAGTCATTTTCCCCACAGTACGGAAAGAGTTAAGAAACAGGGCTTCATATGCAAGCGCCACTATTGAGCCAAGCCAAACCTCCGATACTTCAATGCACATGGCCGACGACACAGCACCAGCCGCCATCACCGGCGTGCTGCCACTAATCTGTGTTCACGCTGCCCAGTCCTGTGCCCGTTTGCCCTCCTCTGCTTTCCCTACTATCAATTCTTCCTGCGCCTTCTCTTTCTCAATGGCCCACACTGCCTCCTTTCCATATTCAGAGCAAACTTTTGTTTTCTTCACTTGTGCACCACACTCTTTGCCCCAAAGAAAATAAAAAGCTGGCTTCTCCTAACACCTCTTGAGAGGGGACGCAGCTTTCAGTAAAAAAATTTTTTTTTTCCTTTTTCAGCATATTAAAAATAATTTTATGTCTACTCTCAGAAAAGTTATTACATCTCTAGAAAATTGCTTTTTAATATATTTTCTTCTGAATCTTGTGAAAAGGTTGCAGAATTAAGAAAATGTGAGTTAAGAAAATGTGGCAGAAGGCTGGTTCAACATTCATTGCATACCTCCTGGCGTGCTACAGGTCAAGACATCCTTAGAATTTTTCTTTTGCAGAGAACAAGTTTTGGTGTTGAATTTTTGTGATGTAGTGCCCACTGACATATCTAGATTGAGAAGAAAATTTCATAGAGAAGTTTTAAAATTACTAAATTGGAAAAAAGAAAAAGGGCCTTGTGACCTGCACTATGGTCTTCAGAATGCAACAAAACAACAGGGTAAAAACAGACAGCACAGTTGTGAAGAAATCTGCCCGGCAAGGCGAGTATTAGGCAGAAAACCACAACAGAAAAAATGCCCACTGTTCAAGCATTTCCTCGCAAAAGACAGACCCTGCGATTCACAAAACAATTTTTTCCAGAGTATTTCCCGGTCAATTTCAGCAATGAAACTTCGGGACAGCATAAAAAAAAAAACGAGGCATACTAGGGAATGCTACAATTTCTTTTGGCAATTTTGGGGATTTCAAAGTCATGCCCCCCCTTGCCTGGGTGGCAAAAGTCGCTTTGGCTAGCCACCTTTAGAAGCTCATAAAAAAGAAAGACAATCACACTAAATTCATATCATGGTTCTGTATACAATGCGAGGTGCATTGTGAAGCATTATTTAGGTTTTATGGGGTTTAACGTCCGAAGGCAACTATGGCTACGTGGGACGCAGAAACATTATTTGATGTCTCCTGCGGAACTTCGCAGATTCTTTGTTCTCAATTCGCAGAAGTAGAAGAATGGGCGAGTTGGTATGTACTCATTCTAAAAACAGCGCACACAAGACAGGGACGATGTAAGAAACTACAACACGAGCGCTGACTTTACAACTGATCTTTATTGAGCAAAATGTGCACAATACATAGGAAGGAAGTGGCAGATGCAATCAGAAGCAGTCAACGTCAGAAGGTGTAAATGGCCAGTAAAAGCGAGTAAATAACGTAAAACCCTTTTACGTTTTTATCGCTTTTATGGCCATTTACACCTTCCGACGTCGACTGCTTCTGATTGCATCTGCCACTTCCTTCCTATGTATTGTGCACATTTTGCTCAATAAAGATCAGTTGTAAGTCAGCGCTCGTATTGTCATTTCCTTACATCGTCCCTGTCTTGTGTGCGCTGTTTTTAGAATGAATCAATTCGCAGAATTTAAAATTTCCTGCCGCAAAAAGCAAGGGACATTGGCTATGGCCCCGATTAGTTACTGGAATTCTATTTGGGTGCAAAACCGGCACACAGTTAAAATAAAAAAGCCCCCTTTGTAGTACTGTGTAACAGGTTCACTCCAAAGGTGGAATTCGGCACAAGTGCCACACCATTCCCCCACTGCATACTATGACAGCACCAATGATGCTATAAACCCTGGAGAAAGGCCTTCATATAGCTATTGCAGTAAAGGTCACCAAAATCGACATAAAACCTATGCCAAAAAAGAATTATAAACATGCTCAGAAGGCTGACAAGCATATAAGGGCAGGAATTAAAATCTAGGCCATCTCACACTACTACTGAAAATGGAGCTTTCCCTTTTACCCCACAAGAAAGACCCCTTATTGCACGTCCAAAGCAAGAAAAAAAAAACCTACTGCTGGCCACCTGCTGAGGCCAGGCAGCATGCTAACAATCACAGTATAACCCATTTCACTGACCAAGTGAGTGTTGAAAAAAAAAGTCCAGACATAAACCAATGTAGACCACCGCAGAATTTGTGCAGCCTAGGTGACACAATTCTATGGTGTCAAAGCCTGTTTCCGACCCACTACCTGGAACATGCTGGCGCATCTTTGTCACGCGAGCCATTGCCGAGTCAGACATGTGAAGATTGTCACCAATAGACACCCATGAGTAAAACAGGAGCAAGTGCGGATACAAATTAGAGAAACACAACAATAGGGAGATCGACATCAAAAGATCACATTAGCCACCGTATTGAATCCTTGTAATATGCCTCTGCAGACAGTGTAAATAAGCTATTTTCCATTCTCCTCATAGTATTTTCTTCAGCCAAACTGCCCCATGCTCGAAAGCAGTGCCAACCAAAAGCTCAGCTATACAACAGCTCACACTTTGGTCATTACCTAGTGCAGGGATGCTTTTAACTGCATTTTATTCGCTCCTACTAGCCAGAGGCAACTGCCTTGGAGCCCTTTCAACTTTGTTTACTACAAATGGAGCGACATACCTTGCTTTAAAACATATTACTCGCTTGCTGAAAAAATACCACAAGAGTCAACAATTGTTCTGCTTTCCCAAAAGCAACAGTTATATTACTACGAAGATGATTTCAAATAAGCAAGAAACAAAAAGACAATGGAAAGAACAATATAAAACGAACCTGATATGCGCAGCTTTGTAATTAACACGACTACTAGCTACTAAAGTTCCTGTCTCTTACGCCATACTGTCTACCTATTTCTAGCGCACACGCATTTTCAATGGTGGGAAAGGCTGTGAGTGTTTCCGAGCAGTTTTTGTAGCAAGCAAGAAGCCAATTTAGAGCAGCTTTTTCATGTTATGTAGCCTAAGCCTGATGCTGAGAAATGCTCTGCAGGATCAGCATAGCACATCCTTGCAAAGGTAGATGGTGCTAGCTGCACTCTTTGAAAAGGTCTCGGCCAATTCATATACATACCTACAGTGGTGTTTGCTTGCTTTTCCGTTTGACTCTAACAACACACCCAGCAGGCTTGGCCACGTTCTTGCCTCAGCATGTGGCTGCATAAAGCTGCCACTATGGATAAGCTGACAACTCCTGTACTCCTTTGTCAAAACTAAACAGCCTTCCAGACCCTGAAGAGGCTTCCTGCCTCTCAAATCAGCTAGCCCCATCAAATGGCTGCAACTGAGGAAAAGCATGTGGACACATAGAATGAACATATCAGATAATGATGATAATGGTCAATGCCCTTCCCCTCTATGTCAGTGCTATAGGCACTACCATCTGCGCTTTCACAGTCACTGCCAGTGCCCATAAAGTAGTGTCAGCTGTTATGAGTGCACTTGCCATGTCTCTAGCAAGCAACACATGCTGCTGCTCTAGCTACGAACTTATACGCAGGCCCCTGCAGCTATGGTCCAGTGGTCTAAGACTTTAAGCTAACTGCTCGCTGGAGGGTGGCATTGGTCCAAATTAAACTCAGTAAAGAAAGTTATTTTCCCCATGTATGAATACATTTCTGGCAGAAATTTCAGCATTCTGTTTGGCATAAGTTTCAGCTCTGTTTTTTGAGTCAACTTTGCAGTGATTTTTGGACAATGCAAGTGAGACTGCATAGAATGTGACCTAGAAGCATCTATCAATTTAAAAAATTGAGGGGACACTTAAGCTCTGCCCTAGGGTATGACACGATAGCTTTAGTGGGTTAACGCCCATATATACGGAATCAGTCATTCTCGACTTTACAATCATAGATCCCTTGGAGTCCTTATACCACTCCTGGCGTAGTGGTGCAGTGCTTAAGAGATGGCACTGCGATGGCAGGTACTGCCATCGGTGGGGCTTGTGCGACCCAGGTTGCTCCTCCTGGGAAACTTCTCGTGACCAATCAACTGCCACCTCCATGGTGATCAGTTTGCTCAGAATCCGGTGGGCTGGCTGTGATGACACCGCAAAATCATGTGACCTAGGTTGGCCATATAGGTTGCTTCTCCAGGGATTTTTTGCTCACAACGCAAACACCGACGCCAGATTTTCTGCACAATAGACGCCTCAACATTATCGCGTTAAAAAAAATCAGATAAATGCACCAGCAGCAATGCATCCATTCTTCTCTTTCTACAGCCTCTCACAGAAAGTTTCTCCAGACTAAGTCCTCTTGTTTGATTGTTCTCAAAGTCACTGAGATTTTCTCTTTCTACAACCTCTCACAGAAAGTCTCTCCAGACTAAGTCCTCTTGTTTAATTGTTCTCAAAGTCACTGAGATTTTTCAGCTTCATTAATCCTATCTACGAACCACTAAACACTGCTGGACACATTGTGCTTCTACCAACTCCATTTTGTAGGCAACACAACTTGCCGGAGTATAAACATCATTTACACACCCAGTTTAATGATTTTGCATATGTTTGGCATGCAACACGCACATTAAAAAAAAAAAGCAAACCATAAGCTAAGTCAAGAGAGAAGGAGAGGAGGAATAGGCACTTGCTAGACAAAAGGCTCAAATCTCCCAAAGCCTGACTGTGGCTTCACCACCACACTACAGGGTGTTCAAAATTAGGCTTTACAGATATGAAAAAAAAATACCAAGAGGAGCACACAAAAGTGATTATTGCAAATGGGTTATGCAGTCATGCGGACACAAAAAGGAAAAAACATAGTAACCCAAGTAATTAACTAAAATTCATTAAAATTTTATTCACTGCAGTCAGCACGCATGTTTATATTGCAAACTCAGGCAGTGGCATTCAAGGACTATTCTACTTGTACAATTTTAGTAACACGCCTCTGTTCTGAGATATGCACATTTAAATTTTCAGCCCTATCCATCTAAATATTCATGCAAGATTGTGGTGCTCAGCATGAAGCTCCTCCCTGATGTGACGTAGCTGTTGCGTATGGTGCTTCGACTGAGAAGAATGTGGAGTTACAGGCGATGGCTATAAATTTTCGCTCTTAGCCAGCAGTGTGGTATCACTGCGTTTGACCGCATGCAAAGTCTAAAGAGGTGCCATGTCTTTCACCCCTTCAGAAACAATCGCTTAAAGAAACAGCACTCGCCTCATGCCGCTGGCACTTTGATTCTTCGGTTTCGTTAGCCAAGAACAAAAAGTTCCCATTGTAACCCATTTACAATAATGACTTCTGTATGGACCTCCTTCACCCCGCGACGTCACGAAGATGCGGTGGCGCTGATGTTAGCAGCGACTTTCGCATGGTAGGCAAAACAGGTTCCGCTTGCCCGTGCCTACCGCAGCTGCCGCAGCTACCGGCGGCTGCTTCAAGCCTGTGCACTGCAGAAGCAGCATGTATTGACCAGCTGCGTCACTGCTGGATCCGCGTAGTAGCATAAAAAATATTAAATTAGCCTCGATAGGTTTCTCGCGCATAAATTCCGCATTCGGAAACTGGCTAACAGGCATTGGGCCACGGTAGTAAAGCGCGAAGTCTGGGAGTCGATAGGCACTGTCACTCAATGCACTTAATAGCATGCACTTAATTGCTCAAGGAAAAAAAAGACATATGCAGCTGCACACGTACTTATCACCTTGAGCCGGAGTGCACGGGGCGCCGACAGGTTCACTCGCCCCCAAGGAATGTGTTTTTTTGTTAATAGCACACCATGCTTTAATGGCGCGTTTTATGACATTTAATATTTACTTGAAACTGTTTCTTGATATGACGACGTAATTATTTCATTCGAGTAGAAAGAAGTCCGGTAAGTTGTGTCAATCTTGCGCGGTCGCGTTGGTGAGCTTAGAATAGCGTACCTTAAGTGTGCTAAACGCCATATGCTTTTTCATTGCATCATGCATGTGTCATGTTTCATGGGGTAGTACATGATCGCGAAGCTTGTTTGGAAAGAAGCAGCCGCAGGAGTGCTACTAACAGACACGTGGCGAGATTGAGAGGGGACGCGACAATGAAAAGTATTTTCGTTATTCATGCATGCGATATGTAACTAAACTTGGTGCAAATATGAAATTCCTACGCTACTTTCAGTAATTCCTCTTATTTATAGCTATACCTGGTGCAGTTCTGGGTAATTATAATTAACACCGTCGTCAAGTCCCCCCAAGGTCTCAACTAATTGAGTAGATAGTGCGCAGTTTTTTTATGCCAGCATGTACATCAAGCCCTATTCTGCACGATGACGCGATTAGTTCTTTTTCTATATGATCAGTACTTATGCATGCATAGTTACATGAAAACGTTTCTTAAAAGAAATAACTAACACAGTACTGCACGTGTAGAGAAAAAAATCGAGAGATTTATTACGCTCCTCAACGTCTCAGGAATAGTTTGCGACAAATGGAATCATTTGATTTTCATGCAAATTACGAAGGTGAGTGATCCAGTCACAAAAATGTGAGAGGTCACAAAACGAACCGTAAAGTTTATTTCCTCGTTTATGGCATCTTCGCTTTCGCTTCGGTCAAAGAAATGCGGCACTGAAATCAAAGAAATTACCTCACAATTTTTGACGACCACACTTCTAAAAAGCATAATTTATAAATTTGTACTCAATATTTTGCTATAATTTTTCGTCACGAAACTAGACTTCAGGGCTAGGAAAGAAAATAATTCTAGAAATCAAAAATTTTCACCAAATCGACCAGCTTAACAAGAGGACAAGTCGCCTGGCTGGTGCGTGGTCATGCGGCTAAAAACAGCGCTAAGCGAGACAGGAGATCGGGGACACGACGCTGCCCCCACTTTTCGCACAGCGCGATATGTACGTATGTCAGCAGACGATGAGCGCATGTCTGCTCCGACGAAACAAGGCCAGCACTTCCCCTCACTACTGTCCCGAAGTAAAATCATTCCGGCTAGTGCAGAGTGTCAAAACTTGTTTTATTCAATGCCTAGCGCATAAATAAACGCAGGAACGCTTTCTACATGTTTACTACTAACCATATATACAATACAGTGGCAAACTATTTCTCTTTATAGGCCGCACGTGGCCAACGCGAGCTCGTGTACTTCAACAAATTACTAAGTTGGAAGCATCGACCATTGCTATGATTCGCAGAAACTGGAAACACGCCTACAAGCCTTGAAAACCCGCGCTCAACACCTATCCGCGACGCCACTCCCCGACCTATTGCCTACCACGAGCTCGCTAGCGACTGCAGCGCCACCTCATTTGTTTACAAACATGCAGGAGGTCTATACTGCTCTTTGTATTTTTTTTAATCCCCAAAGCCTAAATTTCAATACCCTGTACGCAGATCGTGAAGCATTAAGTGAGGAAAGCAGATCTTACACTACGCATCTGAAATCGTACGAGGTATAAAGCAGTCCACATTTAGAAGGGACAGTGGCAATGTACAATATGACTTCCACCTTTGTGAACTGCTGGTAGCCAGCACCTGTGATAGCTGTGCGCAAGCAGGGACAAAGTAGGACAAAGCCTGAGAAGCAAGTGGACCGAAGAGATGTGCAACATAAGAATAAGAACCGAAGGCTAGAGATACAAAAAACTGAGATCACCACATTGAAAGACAGTGAGTGGAACATTTAACATTTTAACTCTGGAACATCCTCTTACTGACCCAGACATATGGTTCCAGAAATATGCATGACAGCTCAGTACACTTCAGCAATGCTGAGGGTCACTGAAGATGACCGTTTCATGCATCAGGCGCAACACTGCCAAAGCTAGCACTCTTGCTTGCACTGTCTACATCTGCAATAAAAAAATAATGCATTCCTTGTGGTGAGCAAAAATAGTAAATTCTTTGCCTGCAGGCTTATTACACGATATGTTTGTCATGAGCAGGATTAGATGCGCTCTTATTGCTGACGACATGCTGTCGCTTTCTAATGCCTTAGACCACTCGGCCACAAACCAGCACTAAGTAACACATATGCCTCCCTTTATTTTTTCATGCGAACTACTTCCATACCTTTCACAGCGTTGCACCTGATGTATACAGCTCAGTATAGATGCTCTAGCAGCTGTTTTTTTCCACTCAAATACTCCATTCTGCTATAAGAGCCGAGGGATCACTCAGTGAATGTTACTGTTGAACAAACAAACAAGGCAATGCCTCTTACAGATGAACACAAATGCAGCCAGAGCGGCTTTACAATGCATACACGTATGAACAGTACAAAGGTAAATTCTTATTTCAATGAGCAACCATCTCTAAGTTGGGTTTCATAACGCAAACTGAACTGTCTGGAGGTTATTTAATCTCTTTTATGGCCACAGCGATGAAGAAGGCAATGGTGACCGATGAAGAGCAAATGTAATGATAAATCAATCCCAAACTTTGTAGTGTATATGGTAATTTGTTCAGTCCAAAACGATAATCATACTATACCAATCAATTTTGCAATGACAACATGCCTCAACCTTCAGGACTTAAGATGAATGACATTGCATGGAGAAAACAAATATTTAGGAGGGAAAAAAACAGTAGGCACTAGCACTAATGTTAATAATTAGTCACCGCCACCTCGCAAAAAAAAAGTGCCATGTTCCGCATAGATTACGCTCCCCAACAACATGGGAAGGAAGAATAAATCCATTTGGAGATCTTTTACACAAAGTGCTGTACCTCCGGAGCAGAAACAACAAAAGTTATCTCTGTTTTCTGCAGCATTAAGTACGGTATTGCTACAGAAAATGCTCTGATTACCTTTTACTCCAGCTACCTACAGTAATGCTGCAGTAAAGGCTAATAAGAGATGTTGGCATTCCCCAGTGCGCAATTTCTCATCTGGTGTGGGGGCTGTGCCCTTAAGCAGAACACAGCCCTCCAAAAGTGTTGCACCTGCCTACTGCTCACTTTCCTTCCTGGATGGTGCAATACTGCAACAAGAGGAAGACCCAACAATGGATACTGTGCTTTACTAAAAACTAAAGTTGTTTCTTGCCATTACTATTGGGAGCACTACTTGCCAAGCCAAAGATGCAAGAAAACAACACATGAAAAGTCACAAAAATGACAAACAGCAGCAACGGAGCTCTTGTGAAGACTAAACGGCCAGTATTGTCTGCAGAGGATGTGAAAAGTACAAAGAAGCACATGGAGTCTAACTTAATATGGCCAACCATGCGGAGTGTGTGCTTTGCTAGAAACCAGCATCAGCTCACTGCCAAAGCACAAACCTCCTGGAAGCCCAAAGTTTTAGTCTGCAGACTGCTAAAGATGAAAAACCAACACTTTCCCAGCAGCTTTCAGACAGGTGGATGTCTGAGCTGTTTGAGAAAATCAAATGCATGAAAGTAGTTTTGGGCTTCTGGACAGCCAGCAAGCAGTCCGTGACTGAAAATAAAGAAGTTCAATGTGCACACACCCTCTTGTAAACACATCCTGCAAAACTGAAATTCACTGGTCCTGAACAGCAAACAATTTTAACCCAACCTCACATCCAAATGGAAAACCTATGAAGCATCCCATCAATTTACAAGTAAAACAGTTGTCGCTCTTTGTAGTCCATGATTACTGCAGCCAATACAGAACAGAAAGCACAGTGAGTACTATGTGTGCATTTCTTCACTTTCACTAAAACAATCCCAATTATCAACAAAGACAACAGTTCAAAACCAACAAAAAAAACAAAAAGGACATACATAGTGACTGACTGAAGATTGAATGGCACTAAAATGTGAGACTAGATAGATGGAGTGTAACTACAGGCACCTTTAGGATGAGGTGGTACGGAGGAAGTGAGGCAGCTCCATATACACAATATAGACAGTTGTGCGCTGCTAGAGCGAACACGAATATGCCACATGTCGGACACTTGCAAACTAACGAGCAGGTGTAGGCAGTGCTGGTAGCTGAGTGTGGACATCACTCTTGTATGACACTCTTGTTTGCTCTAACAATGGACACACCTGCACCTCTTTATTAAGTTGACAGTTAGTATGGCTTTCCATGAAAACTTCTTTGAAGAAAAGAAAACGTGGTCGTTCTCTTCCGAAAATGACATACAGAAAACCACATGGTTTCTGCATCCACGTTTCCTTATACACCACTGAAGAGCTAACAATATCCATAATTTTGATTGCGTTATACCCATCACATTAAGCTTTTGAAATGATAGCTTATCGAAATGATAAATGAGGCCCTCGAAATGATAGTTTATCGACTCAACAGCCACCTGAGTGCTGTTTCACAGAGTGTGCCAATGGCCACCGAGTCAATTGTCTATTGAATCATAACAGCAGCACAGGACTCTATCAAGATTCTAAGAGCCTTCCAGCAGCGGTGATGATGGGGTGCTCATAGCTATGCGCTGAGGAATAAATTTATAACCGCCTAATTGCTACAAGGTTACTGAGGACAAGCGGGCCAAGCTGGCCAGCACAGCACAATGCAACATGGGGTGTCATTCTTGACAGTCGTATAAAAACACCTCACAGCTGCTTGCTCAAAAGTAAATGAAAGTGACTATAGTTTGTTAAAAACAACAAAGTTGATTTTGGAAACAGTTATTACAGTCGATCCCGGATATACAGAATTATTGCCTATATCGAACAGTTGCAAAACCCCTTGGGAATCCCATGCAAAAGTATTGCAAATTTGTTCGCGTTTATTGAACTCGGTGCCAAGCAGCACCTCCACAAGTGCACTTCTCCCAATAAGCCCCACCCTGGAAGTGTGCTTCTCCCATCGCAACACACCCCTGCAAAATGGGCTTCTCCTAATGAAGTTCACGACCTTCCCGAGATCTCATTTCATGCACGGTGCTGGCCTTGGACACCTTCGTGCGGAGCTGCACAAGTAAAAGCCACGTGATGAGAACTTTTTGGGGTGTGAACGGAAATGGGAGTGGCCATAGGGGCATGTAAGGGGCTGGGAAGAGGAAAACCATGCTGGCTGCAGGCACCCGATTTCTGCATGCTGGTTGGCTGACTCCGCTGGTGTAGCCAAAACAAGCGACGTCAGCTGGCTATCACCGATGTTTTGGCCGTTTTGACTGCCACTGCTGTCGGTGCTGTCTGGGCATGTGACTGGTGCACTACAGTGCGGTGGTCTTTCTTTCCACTTTGTTCGAGAGGCCAATGTGAGTTCACTAGTGTGGTGCCGTGCATTCTTTTTTCGCTTTAGTCGCGTGTTCGAGAGCCATGAACGAGAAAAAACTCAAGAGTTTGGACTTGGCAACAAAGGTGGACATCATTCGACGGGTGGAGGCCAGCGAGAAAAAGTCGTTGGTCGCCGATGCGTTCGGAATTCCTCGCAACACACCGAGTACAATCCTGAAGAACAAAGCCGAAGTGAAGTTGAAGGCAGCGCAATCCAGTCGCCCTGGAGCATTTCGTATGTGTGCTCTGACCTACGACAAGGTTGAGAAAGCTTTGTACGCCTGGTTTTGAGAGACACGTGCCAGAAACATTCCTGTCGATGGCCCGATGCTCATGGAGAAAGCGAAATGGTTCGCTATAGCCTTTGGAGAAAGCTTCACTGGTGGCATTGGTTGGCAACAGCATTTTAAAGAGTTGCTACAGCATCGTCAGAAAAACCCTCTCAGGTGAAAGTGAGGCAACCAGATTTGCGATAGCTTTTCGGCGTCGCAAATATTGAACGCAGATGAAGCACCATTGTTTTGGAAAATGCTGTCAAATAAAATAAGATTCTGCACCTGAAGGGTAGTGCCTGCCATAATGGAAAGAACAGCAAAGTGCGCGTCTCGATTTTGCTCGCAGCAAATATGGATCAGTCATGCAAACTGTGGCCACTGGTTATCGGCAAAAGCAGGTCACCACGCTGTTTCAAGAACACGAAAGGCCTCCCAGTTCGATACACATTTAATAACAAGGCTTGGACGACATGCGATCTTTACATCGAGTGGCTCCGAAAGTGGGATGCCAAACTGGAGAAGTCAGGTCGCAAGGTTTGTCTGCTTCTCGACAACTGTTCTGCCATCATTTCGTCTGCAGTTGAAGCAGATCATCATCAAATTTCTGCCGCCAAATACAGGGGTGAAACTTCAACCTCTCGATCAGGGAATAGTGAAAGCGTTTAAGGTTGGTTACAGACAGCGACTGGAGCAGAGGCTCCAAATCAACCTTCGGTTCGAGCTCCAAGGTGGACCTCCTCGGAGCCATACAGATGTTGGCTCATGCCTGGAATGACGTGAAGCAAAGCACACCGTGAACTGCTTCTGTAAAGCAGGGTTTGTGGTGGCTTCAGACGACAGGTGTATAGACACAGAAGACGACGGCGCTGGATGCCCGGACAGCGAGTTTTGTGAGCTCTCAGTGTTTGCAGGCGCCCTCCCAGATGGCGTAACAGAACAAGATTTTGTGTGCTGACGACAACGTGCAAGCCATTCCGGATCGTGCTGATGCTCAGATTGTGGCAGACATCATAGGTACCGAGGAAGCAGACCTGAGCAGTGGCGAAAACTCAGGCAAAGAGACCCAGCCGCCATGCACTGCGGCTGAACTTGCATCCACATTCAGCGTCATTCGTCTCGCAATGAAAGGCACTGGACATTCCCATTTGGATAACATCAACAAGCTTGAGGACAGCTTAATGAACTTTACGGTGCAGAAGAAGAAGCAAGCTAAGCTCACGGACTTTTTTCTTGTGAGATAAAGCGTGGTGGTCGTGGCGCTGTGTTTTCGTTTTTTGTGGACTTTGGAGGAGCAAATCGGTAAGTTCCCAGTTATCACGATCCCAGGAAAATTGTCCGAGATGTGCGCAATTTTGAATTAAGCACCTAATAGGCATATTTTATATTTAAAATCATCGATATATCAAACTTTTTTGCAATCCCCTTCGAGTTTGATAAATCCTGGATCGATTGTATTACCTTTAATGAAAAACATTTTAGTTTCAAACACTTCAGGTGAAGCAGGCTGATTGTTTGCAGGCCTCCAAAATTTTTTGCCGTGGCGGTGGCATCAAAAGAGCTTAGCGTGAAACAGTGATCAAGTTTGCCATGTAGCAGCGACACAATTCGCCTTTTTCACAACGCGACTGCACATGCGCCATCCTCTGGCAACGGCATCGCAAAACACACTGGAAGTGTAAACAAACTGGCTGCTTACGCCGTCTGCATTACTGCAGTCATTATGCTGATCACTGAGTGCTACACATCTGACGATGACTTGTGAAGTGATGGCTGCAATTCTCAATGTATAAAGAGAAGCGGCCTCAGCTTTTTTCGGTTTGCGAGCGCTTCATGACACTGTTTTAAACGCAAAGCATGGATCAAAGCTGTTCGCTGGCTGAACGATCACAGCCACCCTTGGTAGCCGTCAAGCATGTCAAGACTGTGTGTGAATCACTTTGTGACAGGTACAGACGAGGTACTGAGGCTAAATACGTGTGCGCTCTATGATGAATCTTTTACTGATGAGCAGGAAAACCGCGGATGTCATAGCGGCACCCAGAATTTGTCCCGGCGCTTTTTGCTTTTTCAAGCAACAAGGCCGGGTGAGTGCTCTGAGCTCGCGGGTTCAATGCCGGCCACGGCAGCCCCATTTCAATGGAGGCAGAAGACAAAAACACTGGTGTGCTGTGCCACAGCCATGGCTGTACAATGTGAACGCATGTGCAATAGCTGAAGGCTGTACATATTAATACAGAGCCCTCCACTACAGCATTCAGTACAGTCCATGTGTCAGGATGTTTAAGTTCACATACTAATACCACTGTGCATGCTCATTGCGGGCAACTGTTTTTCAAGAAAAAAGCAAAGGTGCGTTGTGGTGGTAGCCTAGATGTATAAAGTGCCTCACACACTTCCAGTTCTTCACCAAGAAGGGGCTTAGGTTTGAATCCAAGCACGACAAAAAATTATTTGGGCATATTTCATTTCATTTTCGAAAGATTTATAGTGCGCGCAGCTGTGCGGGCAGCCAGACGGTTGGGCAAACGGTTGGACGAACGAAAAAATAACGAACACGCGGGGCAAATCTGGCCATTTCATGCATTCCTACATTAAAACCCTGCAAACTAAAATTGCAAAGCACCAAGCACATACAAGGCTTGCGTTCAGCATCACAATGACTGTACAGTGATCAGCCTTCATGCAATGCTCGGCTGCAGCACAATTTTACAAAGCAAAACAGCACTACCACCAATATATGTGAAAAATGCAATAATGTTGAAAGTCAGAGAATGCAGGAGCAAATTTTCAAAAGTGATCAGGCAATACTAAGAAAATTCACTTACCTGGCCAAGTAATGGCAGTGAGCCTTGGTGATATCTCCGCTCGTTTTCTGCACTACTACGGTGTGCACGATGTAATAACCACCTTTCACAGATGACAGGCTTATACAGCACAAAAGGCTAACCTCAATAGTAGGGGCTATTTCATTGAATGTTATGTTTTGTACGTAGCCCTCATCTCTGAAGCGACGACAGTAGGTACCAAAAAATTTGCTGTTCAGTGAGCACAGCAGCCTGCCTCGGGCTTGGCCATCATTAAGCCCTAGAAATCCACCAGGTACTAAGTGCTGACCAGGACACGCCATCGTCAAGAGAACAAAAAAAAGGCAAACAATACGTGTTTCGTAATGACAACTCCGCACTCAGCTATCGGGAGAAGGTCTCTCTGCCCAGTGCAGTGCCCTACAAGTCAAGCTCAAGCGTTGCACGCCAGGTGGGAGAACAAGAAAATGAAAAAGGTAGATTCTTTCAAGTTTGATCACAAGTGAGAATCTTGAAAGCCCTTGACGTAATAGCCACTAGACCTCGCCCTGGTGTAAACAATGTGACATCAAAGGGACGTGGCCTGGTGGGCAAAATCATCCACTTTTGCTTCTGAACCAGTTCTGCATGTGTCCAATGTTCCCCCATCGCATTTCTTTTAATCAGAGCATCATAAGAGCGCACTGCGCCTGCTGGACCACGCTGCCAAAAGTTGCATGTTTTGCCCATCAGACAAGAAGCACGTACGCTGATGACGCAGGTCAGAAGAGATCTATTGAAAGTGCCTGTGTGAGACGGGTAATAAAATACCAATAGAAGTGTCCAAAGAAACAACAAAAGCTAGGCAACCATTAGGAGATTTGAAAATGTCACTAACTACACAGTCCATCTTTCTAATCAAAAAGTAGAACTTACATCCATTCTTGTCCACTTCTGTGGCGCACCTGCCTTCATAAAAGGGATCTTGTTCCAGTGCTTGTAGCGCTCTTTTGTAGGCTTCAGCATCTCTTTGGCATACTTTGCAAGGATTCTCAAGCAATCTGAGATCTCCATCAAACTCATGCCATTCTGAAAAAGACAATTGCAGAGTGAAATGCTTCAACAGCCATAAAATTTATCACGTTTGTCACTGACCATGCAAGCTGCGTGAAAAAGTCGCGATGTACTAATAAGGATATCTACCACAATATTCCAAGAGAATACTACACCGTACAGGTGTTGTCCACAAAACTGCTCAACTGCACGATTAACTGCAGCTTCCACACAAAAGCCAATTTTTTCCAAATGCTGACCATTATAAAATTGCTATCTTTTCCAGCTGCTGCAATCAACTAAACAAGATGAATCTTACTATCATAATAACAATAATGTTCATTACAAACTGGAGCAGCAATTTATTATGAAGATGAAGCTTGCCAAAGCTTCAATGGGCTTGTGTACACCACCTGGCAAAGAGCGAAAAGTTGTGCCGGGTGCTGTAACAGCCATGACCGACTTCACATAGCTGTCTCGAAAAACAACGAACAAAAGAAAAAAACTAACTTTAACTACACTACAAATCCTAATACCTAACTTAACCATATGACTGTTTCACTTTGAAGTATTTTGTAGCTAACAATACAAGTAGCAATCCTGCATTTTGCTATCAACTACCAAAGCTTCAGCACAAACATTTTATAATTCAAATGTCTTTCAAATGATGAGATCACTATGCCACTGTTTTATAAGATATACTGTTTCCAAAATTTGCAACGCTGACCAGCATCTCCCTCCAGGTGACTGTTTCAACATAAACCAATATGTTACTCAATTCTACTGCGCCAACAAAGCTATCAAAAGCTCACTGGCTTCCCTATCAAGCAGATCAGTAGTAGTAACTTAAGGAATATACAAGCAAAGGCATTTTTAAAGCACTGAAGCTCACTGTCACCTCTTTGTAGCATATATCTCATTTTTAGTCTTCCATTATATTCAAGCTTTGCTCACTTATTCCACGCCTTGCCCAAGCCGCGTGCAAGAAGCGGCCTCTTGGGAGGCACAGTAATACTTTGCCCACAATTCCCTCCTTGAAGTGACTGAAGGAATTATGAACAAAAGGCATCCTTTCCGCCATCCCTTCCATAATAATTCTGCCGGCTATAAATACAAAACTATAAGTTATAATGTTATAGTTAATACATAACTATAACACAAATGAACTCCGGATGCACACTCCTCGGAAACATACACCAGTCTGTGCCCATAGATTTCATGGACAAAAACTGATGTTTACGCCATACTGCTTAATGCACGAAACTCAGGATTCACTTTCCTCATGACTAATAACCCCTATGCAGACGCGCACTCTCAGTGGCTTGATGCTCGTGCCTTGTTATATGCTGTGAACCAAGTGTGAAGCCTCGCTAGTGTGAACAGGTGACACATGGTCCCTAACTTGTATGGGGTAAATATTTTAAGAAATACGCAACATTTACACCCGGTATCACTGAATTTCACAATTTACTGAGCAAGTGTAAACATAAATCTACCATGAGAAGTCGGAACCCCTCAGATATGCACCTATTTTCATAGTTCATACAGAACTTACACTGTCAGTTACTTTTCTGCAAGAGAGTGGTGAAAGTGGCAAGCAGTGCTTTGAAGCACACTCTGAAGCAGGCAAAAAGTCAATCTGAATCATCTTCAACATTTCATAGCAGAAGCCTCATGCTGAGGAATGAAAAAGAAACATGAATTTATACTCTTCAATATTCAGATACCGCTCAACTAGAAGTTGACAAGATTAGGTACCTCCTAGCACACTTTGTAAAATAGGCAACTGGCAAAGATAGACAAAAACTGCCAGGTAAAAAAAAACATGAACAATCTGCTGCATGCAACAGCACCATCCCATCTGCTCTTTGTTATATGTATGGTCTAAGACAGATACCTGCCATCATTCTGTCTATCCAATTTGATGAATAATAGCCATTTTCAAAGTTGCTCATGTCTTACAGCCTCGCACATCGCAAAATTAACAAATATGCCTTCTTGCTGGCCACGCATTCTGACTGAACACATTCAGTAGTTGTACAGCTTAATATGCCCTTGGTGCTCAGAACACACAGATTAAAAACTGCACCCATACAATAAGGCAAGGGAGAGAACAGAAAGGTGAAATGTGCACTTGTGCAAGATCAAGGTCGGGCATGACCTGAAATGGGGAAGAGTGATATGGTCCTTTGATGGCACATTACATGTTGCACGAGGGAAATGGCATTTTATCGTGCTGTACAATAAGGCACATGAAATGCCCAAGGCATTAACCGAAACACAGTAACTGGAGGTTGTGGCTCGAAATGAACAGAAAACACAAAAGCAAACAGCCAAGTCAAGCTTGGCAAAGGCACAGCATCTCTAATGAGATTGCACTGAAGAGACAAGAACATCAGGTATGAGCACACATCCTGAATGTGCCAAAGGATGTGTGACAGAAAAAAAAGCGGTGCAAACAAGGCAGCAATCATATTTTGTCCCTCTGGGATGCAGTCATACAGGTCTGTCAATTTTTTTTGGTTTGTTTTGTCTTTAATAGCGATTCACTGCGTTCATTTTGAATAATGTTGGCTCCATTGCTGCATCACCAAGACAAAAGACCAAGAGGCCCTTAAACCATATTTGTTCCACAACAGCAGATGGAAAAGTGTGCATAAACCAGGATTGGATTCCAATGGTTGCGCTCGTCACCATTTCACCTTACATACTGCAAATGCATGGGCTAAGCCCTTTACATCTTACAGCTTGCACCATGCAACATTGGCTGCAGTTCCTGTTAGTTGTCAGAATTTCTTTCCAGTAAAGCACCAGTGCAATTTATCCAAAAAACTTATCACTCTAGCCACAAGTAGCAAGTTCCATGCAATGGTAAAATTTGGTGCATCCACAACACTGCTAAATGAAAAGAACCAAATTTTTGTTAGGGGGGGCCACTTCACAAGGGCCTTGACACATCCCTTCTCAACAAAGGGCATTTCAGGGCCCCATAAAGCACACCCCAAACAAGTCAGTATAAAGTAGTTCTTAGTCAACAATCTGATCAGTCAAGAAAAGATAGCCCCAACTATCAGCATGAATCCAGGCCATTTCGCAAGCTAAGCTCATCAGCTAGGGTAAAAGTCCGTAACAGATGTTCCTTAAAATGCAAAACAAAGCACTGAACACTTTGAGAGTTTACTGAACTGCTGAAAATATTACTCAGAACTAACTGACATTCTGAATGCGCACAAAGTAATGCAGCAAAAAGAACTTTCGATCCCAGGTTGCCGAACACAAGCACCATGTTCGTGTAGCATAAAAAGCTCCAATACACTAAACTATATTAAAAAAAAAAGCAGCTCACTCAGTGCAATTCAGGTGAAGATTTTAAAGAAGCCTAACAAACCTTGAAGCAAAATAAAAAAGAGAACTTGGCATAACATATCAACTACACCTAATTACAAGAAGCAGTCGTGACGCATATGCATTTTATAGTCGCCAAAACGTCAGACACAATCTTCCCAGACAGTCAAACAAAATAGTCATTGATAATTTTCATCACGCCTAACAATAAGATTAACAACCATGCAGTGTACTTTACAACGTGTTATCATCAGCAACCCATATGAATCATGGTTTCACAAAACCAGTAGCATTTTCATTTTTTTGCCCCTATTGCAGCATTTCTTAAACTTTGGTTCTCAATGTCGCTTACATCGGAATTCCTGACCCCAGGTCACCCTCAACAAAGTCACATATGACCATACATCAACACCAAGACATAACCCTTCTAAAGAGAAGTCACTTACACGCAGATTTGTGACTATGATTTCTGAAATATTCAGAAATTCAAACTTCTTGATAAAGTCACAGTTCATCTGTAACATGACGTAAACAGAATGGTCGACAGACTGCAATGTCAGTGACTCCAAGGCAACGCTCTTTGCTGTCCTGAAATTGAAAGCAGAGTAGTAACGAGAAGGTATTGTCAGACAACATTTTCAACGACATGTATTCATATATTTCAAAAATCGTTTTCAAAATCCACACAAGCCCAATATAAAGAGAACATAAAAAAATCCCTTGCACCTGGTATATACAGAACTGAAACTATATGCGACACTTCAGGATGGTCGTAATGTGTGTGACAGGCACAAACAGTGAAGGGAATAACTACAATCAGCATCCACCAGAGCACAACCATACGGCAACACAGCTAAGCTCTACAGCGTTTATGGGTCTTCATAGCAATGAGAAATTCATCGTGGTACAAAAGAAACTTGCACATTTTGCCTCATGGCAGCACAGAGGCAGACAGATGTGAACCACAGCTGTTACCTGCTTTAGAACCTACTCCATGCTTAGGGATTGCCCTTACACACTTTCGCCTCTGCACAGTCGCTTTAACACATGCAAGTAGAGTAGTGATAAGAGTACCAGGGTGCCTTACTCTGAAAACTACGAAATTTATGCTGAATAATAACCCATATATGTTTTACAATGCATGCTGAAATTAATGTGAGCTAAAATAGATAAGCATTCAACCTACAATGTTTTCAAGTTGTCCTACCTGCTCCAAATACACGACCATTGTTCAATTTGGAAGGCACCAGTACCGAAGGCAATCAGTTACGCACAACTCTGTCCTCGTGTTTGTGCCAAGCCCTGGTGGCATTTTGAACTAAAGAAATTTTATCACCGAAAGTCCTCTGGTGTTAATAAAGGCCCTTCAGATTAATTCCAGTCGTTACAAAGCAAATGTTATTGCGCTTAGGCGCCAAGTAGTACGAGATTTTCTTTCATCAATGCAGAAAAGTGGTCATCACGAAAATCGCCTCAGTTTCCACATCCTGTCATGCAACACATCAACGCATAAGCCACTATATACGATAAGATTTTCGTTAGTTTCTGAAATCGGGTACACAGAGGCCCCGGCGTAAATGACGCTGAATGCTACAAATAGCATTCACGTTCTACCAGATACCAGAGTCTACATCGCTGCGACATACAGTGCTCAAGAGCTCTTTTCATAAGTTAGGAATACAGTTTACCATCAAAACTGCAAAAAAGCACAGAGACAAAGTTGTGAATAATGCGAAACCCAGATTACCCTACAATATTTTTTTTTTCTACAAAGAGCCATTGCCCAGAAGTATAAGTAGAGCAAAAAACGACATGAAAAGACACTT
The DNA here is from genome assembly GCF_052857255.1 of Amblyomma americanum. Lineage (NCBI taxonomy): Eukaryota > Metazoa > Arthropoda > Arachnida > Ixodida > Ixodidae > Amblyomma > Amblyomma americanum. The sequence continues at coordinate 113,107,860 of NC_135497.1, read as the reverse complement.
TGCTAAAGCAAACAGAACAAAAGCAGGCCAGTAAACGCATCACACACTCACCTGACATCGCCCTTTATGCTGTACCAAAGCTTCAACGGATCACTCGGGGATATTTTGGGCTCCGACATAGCAACGAATGGTCAGCGCACCGCCACTATAATACGCAACTATTAACTGAAAACGTAAGGTAGCCTGTCAACAACTGCTTACCACGCCTTAAGCAGTTGCTCACGTACAACATGAAACAATTAGATCACTAAGAGGTGCTAAAAAATGCTGATCATTCGCATTAAAAGAGCACCGACTTTACCCATGTGCCACAGTTTATTTGTGCTAGCGCCCTCTGGATTTCGCGCCTTGGGAGCAGTCTTCGTGTTTTTGCCGGGTTAAATGAGTGGTTCCAGTAGTGATCTGCGTTCTTTGGGGTAAATGCAAGTTGCTCTTTATTGCAGTGACACTACACCTAAGATTAGAGGCAATTATAAATGCGTGTCCTTTGTTCTAAAGCGTTTTCGAAGTAAAAGAAATATCGACATTTTGGACGCCGTTGTGCCGTTGCCTTCCCAGGCGAGGGCGTGGTTGCCAGACCTACCAGACCAGTTTTTCTCGGTGGTGGCTGCCCCCTGCCCGGACCGTCTAAAAGCTCTTCCCTAAAACCGGCACGATTTTTTCCCTAGACATCACGCTGGTTCTTAAAACATTTAAACTTTGGAGTGGCAACGTCGTGTGTTTGCACTGTATTTATTAATGCGTGCTTGCAAGGGAACGCGTATACTGCGATTTGCTTCCGGCAACGAGATCGATACCCACAGGGAAAAAGAAAAGTGCTTGCAAAAGAGCCTCCTTTCTTTTTTTTTTTTTTTCCGCCGCTTCCTCCTTTCTTCGCCCAATCCCAGTACTTCGTGCTAATGGTGCGCAGTTAGTAATTAATAATTCAAACCAGGCTCAAATATGACATTCGCCACATATCTAAGCACACCCACGGCCCGTACGTGACAGCAATATGCGTTCAACAGAAGCAAAATATTACCTTAAGCATTGCAACTGCTCATGTCCTTTTTGTTTTTATGACCGCATCAAGATCGACCAGCGAGAACGCCGATACCAATCGGGAATGTCCGCTCCGCTTTTGATGTCTGCGAAAACAGGATTTATGTTTGCGCGCACGCGGTAGTATGCAAATCAAAAAGTAGCACACTTCGCCTTCTGGACGTCTAAAATACATATTGGCAATATTAGCAAGCCACTTTGGATATTGTGGCATGGCGTTTAGGAATGTCTCTGAGCCGTTTTGGCAAATAAATAAATAAATAAATAAACTATCAGATCTTTAGTCCACTTAGACATCTTTTAACGTCTTGACGCGGTGGTATATATAGCTCAAGACGGGTATAGCCCAACTCGTCTTGTAGCAGGGGACAACCGGGGACAAAGTTAGCGACACTGCCCTCCCTCCGTGCACGCCTATGACCAGCCGACTATACATGAAAGACTGAGCGAGTATTATGGGATAAGCCTGCACTAAGCCATCTAATAGTCATAATAGACAGCCATAATAGAGACTGTGCAGCAAGGAGGACATTATGTACATGATCGAGCTCAACTAAAAGACGATTAATTAACTAAAATTAACCATAATCAACTTCATAAATTTTTGGTTTTAAGGCATAATAATTGGTTTTTGGTGGAAAGGAAATGGCGCAGTATCTGTCTCATATATCGTTGGACACCTGAACCGCGCCGTAAGGGAAGGGATAAAGGAGGGAGTGAAAGAAGAGAGGAACAAATAGGTCCGTAGTGGAGGGCTCCGGAATAATTTCGACCACCTGGGGATCTTTAACGTGCACTGACATCGCACAGCACACGGGCGCCTTAGCGTTTTTCCTCCATAAAAACGCAGCCGCCGCGGTCGGGTTCGAACCCAGGAACTCCGGATCAGTAGTCGAGCGCCCTAACCACTGAGCCACCGCGGCGGGGCGAGGTTTTAAGGCAAAACTTTATGTTGCGAAATTGAATACCACCAACATCGAAGGTGAGCCAGTTTTTAAAGTTTCTGAATCGGCATTGTGGTTGAAACATCGAGAGTCAAGAATACGCTTTCGAAATCTTCAGTTCTCTTTCCCGGACTCCACATCTTTAAACGGCGTCGTTGCTTGTGGAATCGTCGCCGAAATCCAGTTAACTTCTACATCATAAAATACACAAAATACATCTCTATTTGCTGCGTTAGGATAAAAAAGGCGCCATTTTCCAAATTTGGCTGCGGGAAAATGCGCATTTTTCACCTTGGATATTTCGAACCGCAAAGCCGATTCACAAAATTTAAAAAAAATGGACTCGCTCACTATGTTGACGGCCTTCAATATCTCAGTATGATCTTGCGGCCTAAAATAAGGAATTAGAAAGTTGATTAGGCAATTTTCGTTATTTAATCGTCTTTGGTTCAGCTCTGTCAAGTACATAATGCCCGCCTTGCTGTACAATTCATGAGAGCAGACTGTACTGACGCATCTATCACGGTTTTTAAAATAAAAATCGGTAAACGCTAAAAAATCAGCATGATTGCCTAAAGGAATTTTGTGAATATTTGATCATTCTGCGTTCATTGCCGAAACCCAGCCTTACTTCTTTATTTTGATAAATTTACTGCCATCTATCAAAATATCTGTCCCGAAGACGTCTGCACGTGTACGTCTCCTAAAATGAGTAGGCAAGTGGATGAAGAGGTGTCCTGCTTAGATATTTGGTAAATGGGGTGTTTATAAACATGGGGCATTATCGGCGGATTTGTGCAACGCATACTGCGGTGCCAGGGACGGTTGGCACGTACGGTTCGCACCACTGCCACAGCAGCCCGCGGAGGGCTTGTCTGGCTACACTACAGTCTGGCTATATGCGTGCTCACTCAAGCGCACTTCCGGGGGATTTTCAAGATGTTAGCCCCGCCGCGGTGGCTCAGTGGTTAGGGCGCTCGACTACTGATCCGGAGTTCCCGGGTTCGAACCCGACCGCGGCGGCTGCGTTTTTACGGAGGAAAAACGCTAAGGCGCCCGTGTGCTGTGCGATGTCAGTGCACGTTAAAGATCCCCAGGTGGTCGAAATTATTCCGGAGCCCTCCATTACGGCACCTCTTCTTCCTTTCTTCTTTCACTCCCTCCTTTATCCCTTCCCTTACGGCGCGGTTCAGGTGTCCGCCGATATATGCGACAGATACTGCGCCATTTCCTTTCCACAAAAAAAAAAAACAATTTACCAACCATAATTTAACCCGCCGCGGTGGCTCAGTGGTTAGGGCGCTCGACTACTGATCCGGAGTTCCCGGGTTCGAACCCGACCGCAGCGGCTGCGCTTTTATAGAGGAAAAACGCTAAGGCGCCCGTGTGCTGCGCGATGTCAGTGCACGTTAAAGATAATAATAATAATTGGTTTTTTGGGGAAAGGAAATGGCGCAGTATCTGTCTCATATATCGTTGGACACCTGAACCGCGCCGTAAGGGAAGGAATAAAGGAGGGACTGAAAGAAGAAAGGAATAGGTGCCGTAGTGGAGGGCTCCGGAATAATTTCGTCCACCTGGGTATCTTTAACGTGCACTGACATCGCACAGCACACGGGCGCCTTAGCGTTTTTCCTCCATAAAAACGCAGCCGCCCCGTTAAAGATCCCCAGGTAGTCGAAATTATTCCGGAGCCCTCCACTGCGGCACCTCTCTCTTCCTTTCTTCTTTCACTCCCTCCTTTACCCTTCCCTTACGGCGCGGTTCAGGTGTCCAACGATATATGAGACAGATATTGCGCCATTTCCTTTCCCCAAAACCAATTATTATTATTATTATCGTTTCCTCATTGAGGACGGCTAGTGTTGCGCACGTAAAATTTGCGCAACCCGCATGACATAGCCTTATCGTCGTTCCAGACAGACCCGGCATCAGAGACATTTGTATTGAAGATGCGAATCTCCAAACCACCGTACCATCTTCCCAACCACCAGAAAATGGCCGGCGTGACGGAGGTCACAACGCGTCTGCACGTCATAAAGGACAATTTACAGTCGGCGCCTTAAAAGTGGTTTGCCTCGACCTAAACGTTAACAGGCTCAAAAAACAGTCTATGTCCACAGATAAATGACCCCAAGACGTCAAGAGCAAAAAACCTTGCACGTGTCGTCAAAAGCTGTTTGAAGCTTTTTTTTTTTCAGATATTCAAAGACATCTATAAGATATGTTTCGTGTTCAATCGGATGGAAGCACACGTCTCATTATTCGTTGAGTTCCACTGAAATCCTTCGATCCATGTGACACAGTCCATCATCATCCATGCAGTGAAAGCGCAACGCAGCGGCTTTATTTTATAATTTCGCAATATAATTGTCATAAGGGTTTTAAAAGAAGTTTATAAGTTAACGTCGATCCTACACATTGTTGAATCGTGTGCCGTTGCTTCGGAAGCGACGACGGAGAAGGAGGTTGAATAAAGCCGCGGTAACTGCCTCACATTGGTTGGACGCGTGAACTGCACCGTGAAGGAAGGGATGAAGAAAGAAAAGGTGGAGAGAGAAAAAACAAGTGTAGACATATCCACACACGGCATAAAAACACGTGGATGGGGCCAACGCATTCTGTCGATAATTAGAGTGAAACAGTTGTCCCTTTCCTTTTCGCATTAATTAATTAGCGCCTCCTCCACAAACTACTCCCATCGTAACATATCGAAAAATTTAGGCCGCAGGTAACAGACCGCCGCGTGTACCGTGCCGGTCTTCTACTCTAGCGGACGGGGCACTTAGCTCTGAATAGAGTCCTCACCTCACGTCGCAGTAGAGTCGAGAAAAGTGGGGCGAAGTGAGAGCTAGGGCTGGAAACGCGGGAGAAGAAAACAGCTGTGAACGGCGGACACGACCAGCGCTTCTGTGTGCCGCACCTTCGGACTTCAGGGCGCTATTGTTGACATGGGTCGTTCCTTCGCTCTCTGCATCCTGCTCCCTCAGTCTCGTGGCTCGACAATGGAGTTTAAGTGCTGCACACTGTCGCGTTTGTGTGCCGCACCTTTGGACTTCAGGGCGCTATTGTTGACATGGGTCGTTCCTTCGCTCTCTGCATCCTGCTCCCTCAGTCTCGTGGCTCGACAATGGAGTTTAAGTGCTGCACACTGTCGCTTTTGTGTGCCGCACCTTTGGACTTCAGGGCGCTATTGTTGACATGGGTTGTTCCTTCGCTCTCTGCATCCTGCTCCCTCAGTCTCGTGGCTCGACAATGGAGTTTAAGTGCTGCACACTGTCGCTTTTGTGTGCCGCACCTTTGGACTTCAGGGCGCTATTGTTGACATGGGTCGTTCCTTCGCTCTCTGCATCCTGCTCCCTCAGTCTCGTGGCTCGAAGATGGAGTTTAAGTGCTGCACACTGTCGCTTTTGTGTGCCGCACCTTTGGACTTCAGGGCGCTATTGTTGACATGGGTCGTTCCTTCGCTCTCTGCATCCTGCTCCCTCAGTCTCGTGGCTCGACAATGGAGTTTAAGTGCTGCACACTGTCGCTTTTGTGTGCCGCACCTTTGGACTTCAGGGCGCTATTGTTGACATGGGTCGTTCCTTCGCTCTCTGCATCCTGCTCCCTCAGTCTCGTGGCTCGAAGATGGAGTTTAAGTGCTGCACACTGTCGCTTTTGTGTGCCGCACCTTTGGACTTCAGGGCGCTATTGTTGACATGGGTCGTTCCTTCGCTCTCTGCATCCTGCTCCCTCAGTCTCGTGGCTCGACAATGGAGTTTAAGTGCTGCACACTGTCGCTTTTGTGTGCCGCACCTTTGGACTTCAGGGCGCTATTGTTGACATGGGTCGTTCCTTCGCTCTCTGCATTCTGCTCCCTCAGTCTCGTGGCTCGACAACGGAGTTTAAGTGCTGCACACTGTCGCTTTTGTGTGCCGCACCTTTGGACTTCAGGGCGCTATTGTTGACATGGGTCGTTCCTTCGCTCTCTGCATCCTGCTCCCTCAGTCTCGTGGCTCGACAATGGAGTTTAAGTGCTGCACACTGTCGCTTTTGTGTGCCGCACCTTTGGACTTCAGGGCGCTATTGTTGACATGGGTCGTTCCTTCGCTCTCTGCATCCTGCTCCCTCAGTCTCGTGGCTCGACAATGGAGTTTAAGTGCTGCACACTGTCGCTTTTGTGTGCCGCACCTTTGGACTTCAGGGCGCTTTTGTTGACATGGGTCGTTCCTTCGCTCTCTGCATCCTGCTCCCTCAGTCTCGTGGCTCGACAATGGAGTTTAAGTGCTGCACACTGTCGCTTTTGTGTGCCGCACCTCTGGACTTCAGGGCGCTATTGTTGACATGGGTCGTTCCTTCGCTCTCTGCATCCTGCTCCCTCAGTCTCGTGGCTCGACAATGGAGTTTAAGTGCTGCACACTGTCGCTTTTGTGTGCCGCACCTTTGGACCTCAGGGCGCTATTGTTGACATGGGTCGTTCCTTCGCTCTCTGCATCCTGCTCCCTCAGTCTCGTGGCTCGACAATGGAGTTTAAGTGCTGCACACTGTCGCTTTTGTGTGCCGCACCTTTGGACTTCAGGGCGCTATTGATGACATGGGTCGTTCCTTCGCTCTCTGCATCCTGCTCCCTCAGTCTCGTGGCTCGACAATGGAGTTTAAGTGCTGCACACTGTCGCTTTTGTGTGCCGCACATTTGGACTTCAGGGCGCTATTGTTGACATGGGTCGTTCCTTCGCTCTCTGCATCCTGCTCCCTCAGTCTCGTGGCTCGACAATGGAGTTTAAGTGCTGCACACTGTCGCTTTTGTGTGCCGCACCTTTGGACTTCAGGGCGCTATTGTTGACATGGGTCGTTCCTTCGCTCTCTGCATCCTGCTCCCTCAGTCTCGTGGCTCGAAGATGGAGTTTAAGTGCTGAACACTGTCGCTTTTGTGTGCTGCACCTTTGGACTTCAGGGCGCTATTGTTGACATGGGTCGTTCCTTCGCTCTCTGCATCCTGCTCCCTCAGTCTCGTGGCTCGACAATGGAGTTTAAGTGCTGCACACTGTCGCTTTTGTGTGCCGCACCTTTGGACTTCAGGGCGCTATTGTTGACATGGGTCGTTCCTTCGCTCTCTGCATCCTGCTCCCTCAGTCTCGTGGCTCGACAATGGAGTTTAAGTGCTGCACAGTGTCGCTTTTGTGTGCCGCACCTTTGGACTTCAGGGCGCTATTGTTGACATGGGTCGTTCCTTCGCTCTCTGCATCCTGCTCCCTCAGTCTCGTGGCTCGACAATGGAGTTTAAGTACTGCACACTGTCGCGTTTGTGTGCCGCACCTTTGTACTTCAGGGCGCTATTGTTGACATGGGTCGTTCCTTCGCTCTCTGCATCCTGCTCCCTCAGTCTCGTGGCTCGACAATGGAGTTTAAGTGCTGCACACTGTCGCTTTTGTGTGCCGCACCTTTGGACTTCAGGGCGCTATTGTTGACATGGGTCGTTCCTTCGCTCTCTGCATCCTGCTCCCTCAGTCTCGTGGCTCGACAATGGAGTTTAAGTGCTGCACACTGTCGCTTTTGTGTGCCGCACCTTTAGACTTCAGGGCGCTATTGTTGACATGGGTTGTTCCTTCGCTCTCTGCATCCTGCTCCCTCAGTCTCGTGGCTCGAAGATGGAGTTTAAGTGCTGCACACTGTCGCTTTTGTGTGCCGCACCTTTGGACTTCAGGGCGCTATTGTTGACATGGGTCGTTCCTTCGCTCTCTGCATCCTGCTCCCTCAGTCTCGTGGCTCGACAATGGAGTTTAAGTGCTGCACACTGTCGCTTTTGTGTGCCGCACCTTTGGACTTCAGGGCGCTATTGTTGACATGGGTCGTTCCTTCGCTCTCTGCATTCTGCTCCCTCAGTCTCGTGGCTCGACAACGGAGTTTAAGTGCTGCACACTGTCGCTTTTGTGTGCCGCACCTTTGGACTTCAGGGCGCTATTGTTGACATGGGTCGTTCCTTCGCTCTCTGCATCCTGCTCCCTCAGTCTCGTGGCTCGACAATGGAGTTTAAGTGCTGCACACTGTCGCTTTTGTGTGCCGCACCTTTGGACTTCAGGGCGCTATTGTTGACATGGGTCGTTCCTTCGCTCTCTGCATCCTGCTCCCTCAGTCTCGTGGCTCGACAATGGAGTTTAAGTGCTGCACACTGTCGCTTTTGTGTGCCGCACCTTTGGACTTCAGGGCGCTTTTGTTGACATGGGTCGTTCCTTCGCTCTCTGCATCCTGCTCCCTCAGTCTCGTGGCTCGACAATGGAGTTTAAGTGCTGCACACTGTCGCTTTTGTGTGCCGCACCTCTGGACTTCAGGGCGCTATTGTTGACATGGGTCGTTCCTTCGCTCTCTGCATCCTGCTCCCTCAGTCTCGTGGCTCGACAATGGAGTTTAAGTGCTGCACACTGTCGCTTTTGTGTGCCGCACCTTTGGACTTCAGGGCGCTATTGTTGACATGGGTCGTTCCTTCGCTCTCTGCATCCTGCTCCCTCAGTCTCGTGGCTCGACAATGGAGTTTAAGTGCTGCACACTGTCGCTTTTGTGTGCCGCACCTTTGGACTTCAGGGCGCTATTGTTGACATGGGTCGTTCCTTCGCTCTCTGCATCCTGCTCCCTCAGTCTCGTGGCTCGACAATGGAGTTTAAGTGCTGCACACTGTCGCTTTTGTGTGCCGCACATTTGGACTTCAGGGCGCTATTGTTGACATGGGTCGTTCCTTCGCTCTCTGCATCCTGCTCCCTCAGTCTCGTGGCTCGACAATGGAGTTTAAGTGCTGCACACTGTCGCTTTTGTGTGCCGCACCTTTGGACTTCAGGGCGCTATTGTTGACATGGGTCGTTCCTTCGCTCTCTGCATCCTGCTCCCTCAGTCTCGTGGCTCGAAGATGGAGTTTAAGTGCTGAACACTGTCGCTTTTGTGTGCCGCACCTTTGGACTTCAGGGCGCTATTGTTGACATGGGTCGTTCCTTCGCTCTCTGCATCCTGCTCCCTCAGTCTCGTGGCTCGACAATGGAGTTTAAGTGCTGCACACTGTCGCTTTTGTGTGCCGCACCTTTGGACTTCAGGGCGCTATTGTTGACATGGGTCGTTCCTTCGCTCTCTGCATCCTGCTCCCTCAGTCTCGTGGCTCGACAATGGAGTTTAAGTGCTGCACAGTGTCGCTTTTGTGTGCCGCACCTTTGGACTTCAGGGCGCTATTGTTGACATGGGTCGTTCCTTCGCTCTCTGCATCCTGCTCCCTCAGTCTCGTGGCTCGACAATGGAGTTTAAGTACTGCACACTGTCGCGTTTGTGTGCCGCACCTTTGTACTTCAGGGCGCTATTGTTGACATGGGTCGTTCCTTCGCTCTCTGCATCCTGCTCCCTCAGTCTCGTGGCTCGACAATGGAGTTTAAGTGCTGCACACTGTCGCTTTTGTGTGCCGCACCTTTGGACTTCAGGGCGCTATTGTTGACATGGGTCGTTCCTTCGCTCTCTGCATCCTGCTCCCTCAGTCTCGTGGCTCGACAATGGAGTTTAAGTGCTGCACACTGTCGCTTTTGTGTGCCGCACCTTTAGACTTCAGGGCGCTATTGTTGACATGGGTTGTTCCTTCGCTCTCTGCATCCTGCTCCCTCAGTCTCGTGGCTCGACAATGGAGTTTAAGTGCTGCACACTGTCGGAGACATTGGCCCATCCGGGGTACAGTCGGAATCGCGTGCATTTTCGCTGAGAGTTATTTCCTTTCCATATGCGCAAGGGCATTACCAATTGCTGGGTGCTAGGCTCTCCTAGGGTGCACACTAGAGGCTACACTATTGCAAAGCCAGTTCTTTCAAAAAACGGCTAGCCTCAGGCAATTCAGTGGGGACACAGAAATCAACTTACGCGGGCTCACGTTTCCAGACATCAAACGTCGCGAGGACGCCATCAAATTGTTATAACGTTCTCATCCTGAACAGGAAATTCTGAGCACGTTTTGAGTGCATCGATGGCTAAATGTACTCATGAGGATGTCCTCAGTTTGTACTTTGCTCGACGACTCGAGGATGAAAATTCCTCAAATGCCCTATGCAAGCGTCCTATCGCAGGACAGTATTGTGGAATTGAGCTGAGATCAAACCCCAGCTTTATCTCTCGCACTCGGCTCTCATTAATTAAAAACTGCAGGTTTATTAAACGATATGTGTGTGCAATAGTGATGCAATGAAGGAAACCATTGTGACCCCAAAATTATATGTCTTGAGAGGATATCTTAAGATATTTTTGCTTTTACACCTGGTTTTATGTATCGCATGCTTCTGATAGGGTTGGACTGTTTAGATATTGGGCCTCTCATGTTTACATTCAGGCAGCAGAATTCAACTCCAGAGAGAGCTATAACTCTCTGCGGCCGTGGGCATGGTAAACCCGTGCTATGCCTCTTATTTTTTCTTATTCTGACTAGCTTCTCTTACATTAGCTTTGAACGCGGCGCTCCTATGAAAGAAAAAAAGCTCGATACAAGCCCTGAAGAGAAAACATCCTGAAACATTATCCTCAAGACATTTTGAGTATACGCAACGGACGGAAAAAAGGATCTCGGTTGAACTGCTTGATGACCAGTTAGAGACAACCAGATGACGTATGAACATGCTGATGTGGGCATCCTGAGGTCATACTCAGGACGTCTTGCGTTGTCTGGGTTACGATAGGCATCTCCAGTGACGTAATAAGGAGGTGGGGGTCATATGCGTCTGTATACCATGCGCTGTCCCCCCGCCGGCTTAAATGGGCATAAACGGTGAAGAATGCACCGGTAACCTGCAGCCCACAGTGAAACCTCTGCCTCTCTTCACTGCCACTTCCGCCCTAGCACCAGAGCTGACTTTAATCACATCTTTCTGAATTGCCCAATCAAACCCACGCCGCCGTGGCAAGGATGGGAGCATCAAGAGCGATGGGAGGCTGCTCTGCGCAGCTCGCAGCCGGATCTACAGCTTTGCACAGTGGGCTGGTCCCGAGGGGTCGCCGAAACACAAAAGTGCCCGGTTATCTAGAGCGGACCCCAGGGCCCGTCGTCGTCCTGCTACCTCTCCTCTCCCCCCTCTCACTTTAATCTCTCATGAGTCAGTAAAGTTGTATACCTCTTGATTAGTCAGGCTCTAACGCAAGTTGCTAATTAGCATCTCTTTGGTCGTAGGTTCTGATGCTGTCTAAAGCAACCATGGATTCCGCTAGACTAGAATTATTCCTAAGAAACAATGCTACTCAGCGAAAGATAAATTGGACAGTTTGTTGTGCAAAGCTGTAGTCTCCTGTGAAAATCGAGGCCTGTGCCTGTGACCTAGCTAATTGAGTCGTGTCGCTGAGCTTTGTCTGCAATGTGGCGCACAGCGCGCGAACGTTTTACACCCCACTTGAATTTCACGGATTAGTCGGGCAGAACCACAAGAATATCCGTGCAAATGTGTCTCGTGCGGAAGATTTTCAGTAGAGGTAAACTGACAAAACGGCTACCGCGCGCTAACTCGGTCGTGGAAAGCGTTTCCTTGTGGCTCAATTCTTGAAAAAGCCGCACCTGCATGAGAGAAATGTGCGCGTAAGAACAGGCCACCGTATTAAGGAGGGCGCACTGTGCGTATTTCTCGAGTTAGAGAGAACAATCTTTTATTGTGCACATTCACTGCTTGCTTTAGTTTTAACGAGGGCTGTGAGGAAAGCAAAGACGGTATTTTTGGAACGAAGAATGTTCCTAGTGCCAATAATCACGCGCAGAACGAGTAAGCTCTCCAAAGTCACATCGCAGTTATGACCTAAAAAACCTCGTAGTAATGAGAACTGCCATGGGCAGGACCGCTTTTATTCGGCGATGTTGAAAACCACTCAACCGTATGCACCCGAAGACAGTGAAGCATAAAATTTTAACACCTGAACATGCGTAGGACGTCGGCTGTATGCAGGAAATGATGGCATAAGGCTGCAATGAAGAGTGACACCACTTTCTAAAATGTTCGAAAATTCGTCCTAGCACAGAGCTCAAATTCGCTGTCATTCCCACACCATTCCAGTCTAGCTAAGCGTGATTGCCAGAAGGTTTTACGGCGACAAAAAATTGATGAAATACTTGTGGGGTTTCTGCACTGGTTGCTTCCTTACATACAGAGAAGTAGATTTATGTTAGTGAAATGGTCTAAAAAATGCCTAAAATAAAGTAAACTTTAAAGGTAGATAGTTTTCTGTGCAGAATCTCCACTAATTTATTGTATGGCACTTCGCACGAGAAATCAGACCACAAAGCTAGAATGGTTAAAGCAGGAGTTATTCCTCTGCATGACTTGTACCTGCAAGTGGTAGTTCTCAGAAATTACTTTTCTGTGCTGTTTAAACAGCCTGACAAAAAACCAGAGTCACTTAGGCACATAGCGCGTTACAAAGTTCCTAGAGTTTATACCATCTATGGTAAAAGGACACGACAGTTCTAAATACCCTACTATTTTATAAACTATACCTGCAAAGGTGTTGGGTTGTGATTCTATGAGGGCTGTGAAATCTGGACTGCAAGAGTGATGGAAAGTTGCAATGAAGGAAATTACTGAGCTGCTTTGTAATTTGCACCTTGTTATTGAAATTTGTGTTCCGTTTATTGACTGCTGATTTCCTCTGTTTTACATGATTATCAATAAGTAATTCGTTGACTTAATTAATGAAATGCACCGGCTTGTTTTATTGTTAATTTTTCTTTTTCTTTTTTGCTAAGAATGGCAGTTGTGTACTTTCAGCGTTTTGTACTGACCGCGCATTGTTGTGACTGCCGTGGCCCGCCCACAAGCGCTTGTGCTTCTGCGCGCACACGCTATGTACTGCATATATATATATATCTTTCAATAAAATTCCTGTATGTATGTATGTATGTATGTATGTATGTATGTATGTATGTATGTATGTATGTATGTATGTATGTATGTATGTATGTATGTATGTACGTACGTATGTATGTATGTATGTATGTATGTATGTATGTATGTATGTATGTATGTATGTATGTATGTATGTATGTATGTATGTATGTATGTATGTATGTATGTATGTATGTATGTATGTATGTATGCATGTATGTATGTATGTATGTATGCATGCATGCATGTATGTACGTATGCATGTATGTACGTATGTATGTATGCATGCATGTATGTATGCACGTATGTATGTATGTACGTATGTATGTATGTATGTATGTATGTATGTATGTATGTATGTATGTATGTATGTATGTATGTATGTATGTATGTATGTATGTATGTATGTATGTATGTATGTATGTATGTAGGACAGATGCCTTAGTTTAAGAAGCTGTTCCTCATTTATTTTCCGGATATATAATAGCAAGGAAACTTGGACTTGAACTGCATGGACACATGGACGTTTGCGCAGTTGTGTGCAAACTTTGCACGAAGCAGGCGGCAATTTACTCGAAAGCAATTTTTTTTTTGCTGTAGTGTCGTCACAGCGGTCGCGTAGAATCACCGCCACCACAGTCTATGGCCCCATCGAAACAATTCTGTCAATGTGGTGCGCAGCTCAGCACCGTAGACTACGATGACGGTGAAGTGCTGCTGTCAGTGGTCAGTGCACTGACCTCCTTTTTAATGGCAGGCGGCAGATGGCCGACATGCACGCGTGCATCTATGATAGCCATCAGGCACATCGTCTTCAAAGTCGGAGAAAAGTCTAGTACAGCCGTGAGCAAAAGTGGAGAGACCACGGCTGCGGGGCCGCACCGCGGCGCTGCTATCTCGCGCGGCACGCTCGCTGCGAGAGTGCCCCTAGTGACGTCAAACTTCACCCTCTCTCGCGCTGGTGCTTATCGCGCTTGATAAACTTCTATTCCGGCGTTCGGCTACTCTGCAGCTGACGGTCGCGACGAAGGAGAGCAAGCATCGCAAAGCTTGGTGTGATAGAACTCCGTGTTCTTCAGATGCTCTACCTCCGTTTCCTACGAGCTGCTGATGTAATTCCCGTTAATGGCAACTTTACCAAGTATTCGATGAATGTTACGTACAAATCCTTTATTTCTTACCGCAATAAACAGCCTCTGAACATTTTTAATGCTTATTTGAAGGCGCTGTTCGAAGCGAGGATCCACTGTGCCTTGCATTTTACGCCTCGATGTATTCGTCTCTCCCTAGGGATTCGGGAGTCGAGGGGAAGCCGCGCATGCCTTCGAACAGCATGCCGACACAGGCACGACATCGACGCGTAGCCGTCGAGGCGCGTCGAAAACGGAATTCTAGAGCTTTGCGATGCGCGCTCCCCTTCGTCGCGACCGTCAGCTGCAGAGTAGCCGAACGCCGCACTAGAAATGTATCAAGCGGGATAAGCACCCGCGCGAGAGCGAGGGTGAAGTTTCACGTCACTCGGGGCACTCTCGCAGCGAGCGTGCGGCGCGAGATAGAAGCGCCGCGGTCCGTCCCCGCAGCCGCTCCAGCGCCCGGAGTCGTGGTCTCTCCACTTTTGCTCACGGCTGTACGTGCACATCAGCGAGCACCTCTTCCGCACTGCAGAAGTCTTCTCTATACTAGGCTCCATCTGCTGCTCAACCCTTGCGCTGGATTTCAGGCCTTGACCACCGAAGATAAACACCCTGTCGCCAATCGCACAGCAGCCTGGGAACCTCCTGGCCGACGGGCCTGACCGCTTCGGCATCAGTATACGCTCCAGCAGGACTTCTCAGGGCTGTACTTGTGAAAGATGCGAAAGTATCGGTCCCGCTCGACGCCTAAACCTCCAAATATATACAACTCTCCGTTGTAGACGAAGGTGGCGTGACCTTCGCGCCCTTCAGGGGAAAGCCATCTATGCGGGAGCGCACCCATGCCGAGGTGGACGTTCCAGAAACACCAAAGAGCTGCCGTAGACTGTGCCGTGGCCAGATAGCACAATGGTGCCGCCCCACACGTATGTACATACGATCCCGAATGGCTGACGCCGAATGGTTCATGGGGTTCTCCGGCAGCTCGCCCCTGGTTGGTACAGTATGCCAGCGCGATGTCTTCAGGTCAAGGAAGTCTATCTCAATAATGGCTGCATTTGGGCGAGTTGGTTTTCCATTCTGAACGTAAAAGCGCAAAAACACAAGGACACAGACTAAGGCAGACAAAGCGCTCGTGTTGTCTGCCTTAGTCTGTGTCCTTGTGTTTTTGCGCTTTTACGTTCAGAAGTCTATCTGCGGCGTGGGTGGGCC
The DNA here is from genome assembly GCF_052857255.1 of Amblyomma americanum. Classification (NCBI taxonomy): domain Eukaryota; kingdom Metazoa; phylum Arthropoda; class Arachnida; order Ixodida; family Ixodidae; genus Amblyomma; species Amblyomma americanum. The sequence continues at coordinate 113,092,677 of NC_135497.1, read as the reverse complement.
GACCACCGGTCATCCACTATAGACGTAGACTCGGCTGCCCACCAAGCATGCAGTTTGGCCGAACCGCAATTCTGGTCATTCGCCAGACACATCCAGACGGCTCCATGTCATCGTTCTGGTGTCGAAGCGGTAAAGAACGTTGCCCACTTCGATATAGTCCCGGCTGCTCCAAAGGTAGGCGCTGTCCCCGTAGGCGACGACCGTGCGGCAGTAATTATCCCAGGGGCTCCCGTCCGGAAGCGACAGCGTCTGCAGCTGGTTCCACTGGTACAATGCAGGGTCGAAGGCGTAGACTTTGACGGATATGTGCGGTCCACGTTCTCGTGGTCGGGGTCGAACGAGTAGATCTTGCCGTTAATGGAGACAGCCGTGTGGTTTGCCCCTTCCGCACGCCTTCCAGCCGCGCCATCCACATCTTCGCAACTGCAAATTTCTCCCGGGAAGGCTGCGTAGATTTCTTTTGGCCGTAGAACGCTGCTGCACGCGGCGGGGTTGTTGTTGTTGTTGCTAGCCTGTCAAAAGATGGCATATACCCACACGGGGGGATTGGCCAGGAATCGGGTGGCTATTCACCTGTACTCAGGTAATAAAAAAGAAAAGCACGCGGGAACGCAACACAGGAGGATTCTTCCTCATGAACAGAAAAGGGATAAGAGTTTTGATTCCAAATTAGTAATAATAATAATAATAATAACAATAATAATAATAATAATAATAATAATAATAATAATAATAATAATAATAATAATAATAATAATAATAAAGAGAGGGATTGAAACAGAATTATTAAGTCAAAATGTAATAACTGATAGAAAAGAAAATTTTGTAACACTTAGCATGGCAGTCGGTGAACTTCTAGGGGGAAGTTTAGAACAGCGGTACAAACAGATCTGTGGCTGAACCCAAATGTGGTGGCACCAAATGATAGCAAGAGCGGGCTGCTTAAATTAAGGCCAAGGGGCCGCAAGGGCTCCACCACCAACCTTCTTCTCAAAGAGGTGTATCGGCGACGATAGAGCCAAAAATGCTCAATAGATTCAGGCTCACGGCAAAATGCACAAAGGGGAGAGAGCGCTGTTACAGACGGCGACAGCCCGTCTTGATTTGCAACGTCGACAGCAAATCTCGCCTGCTGGAAGCCAATGCTTCTTCGGGGCGGCTCCGAGCCAGGCGATAGTGATCGTTCCCACGCTTCCCGTTAAAGGGGCCATGACATGGTCGTTCTTCATATTGCAGTTTTGTGCTTCAGTAACTAATACAAGAGCTTATGATTTAGTTGCCGAAATTTGGCTGCCCTGGGCGCGCTCTATACTGCAGAAAATGCGATCGAAATTGAGAACGGGAAACTCCTCCCACCGGCAGCGACCGCCATATTGAATGCTATCGTGACGTCACCACGGCATACACGGAGCAACGTCGTCCGCTCTCGTTGCTGCAATGAGCGCAGCGAGGTCTCTTGTCCCTTGTACTTCCGCGGGCGGTCGAAGTAGCAGTCATCCCCCATATATGAGTGAATGGTGCCGCAAAAGCATTAATAATAGTAACGCAGTTATTCTTCGGTATAGGTACAGGGTCCGGTTACACTAGGCCGATGGGACGGTGATCGGCGGTCGTTTGGCTGGTCGGTATGCAAATGCCATCGCTGATGCACTAGTCTGTCAAGCTAGACCGACAACGGCGCCAGCACGACCCACGACCCCGTATCGCAGTAGTGAAAAGAGTGAACTTAGTGGGAACTGGCAGATGCAATTGAGCGACACGGGCAGAAAACCCCGCATGACAGTGCCGCTCGTCGCTCGTCGCTCGTCGCCGTCGCCTGGGCTTGTGCGGCCAAGCGAAAGCTTCACGCCCGGTGAATAGACTGCCCAAAAACTGCGCTTGTGTACCTTATCCTTATCGAAAAAAGCGAAACGAGTGGCTGCATTTCATATCTTCACATTTTTTACTAATCAGCGGGGAACTCCTGCCAGACGCTTCAATTTCTGCCGACGGTGGACCGCCGGCTCCTTTCGTGACGAGGCCTATATATAGCGAGTACGCAGGATTCGTGTGTGCGATTTCGGCGATTGCGGAGAGAGAATTCGCAAGTTTTAGCGCCTGAATATAGCTGTCGAGCGTAGTTTTGGACACAGTTCTCTCAAAGCGACGGCTGCCTACATCGCAGGGCGCGAGTACAATAAGGGGGAAGTGCTGATATGTGACCCGGTCTGCACAACATGTGCTGAAGGCAGCCGGCAGCAGCCGTCGGCGTAGACTGTGGACAACAAATTTGGTTGTTTTCATTAATTCAAGTAACGTCCGAACGTATTTTTTAGCTAAAGCGTTTTAAAATCAGATACCGATGACAAGCAGATACAATTAGCGGGAAGCGCCGGTCCTACGCGAAGTGTTTCCCAAGCAGGCGATATAGCATCAGCGACGCTTATTGCTGTGTTATTATAGTGTGTAAATGAGAACTACAATCTGTAGGCAATACTACGTAGTATTTAAGATAAGGAGAGCCCACCTTGCGTTTTATGTCAAGCAAACGAGCAGTACTGTTTGCGCACAGCTATGTAAACAACCCCAGCGCGGGGCTACAGATAATTGTCGTGATCGTCGCATTCTATAGGCCACAATGCGCACGCACAGTAAATGCTAAATGATGTACTATTATTTTCAAGCACTCATTTAGACGGCGGCGACTATTCATCGGTGCGGGCAGTGAAAGCATTTGAGTCGCGTAGGGTTTTGCAAGCGGCTTGGTTCCTGCAAAAGGGTTCTACGAGCCGAAGGGAATGTATGTTCGACTTACAAATGCACACATGCAGCGGGGAAGTCGTCTCATTCGGCACTTTCTCTGCTCCTTTCGTGCCTCAAGGTTACTCTAGTGCCACCTTGTGATAATTTGAGTTTAATTATCGAGTCAATGAATAGCGGACAAGAAATTGGTAGCCAGCTACAAAACGCCGCGGCTTTCACGGCGCACTTCGGCGAAGGCATGCACGGCACGTGCACTTGACTGCTCAAAAGAAACCATACATATAACATAAAAATAACATGTTTATGAGCGTAAATAATAAAGCAGGGGTCCATCGATTTCTCTTTCCTCAACAATCAAAAAAGGGGTGCCACGAGCACACACGCTTTTTTAAGGATATTTCAGGTCGCGTACTAAGCGGACGGCTTCCAAAAAGAAAACACTGAAAATGCATCTTATTTCGATAAGCTAAAAAAAGAAAACTTTTCGAGCGACCGCCGTCTACAGTGTGCATGCAAGCACCTCAACAGCGCGCAGCAGACGACGCGGGGCTTGTATGCACCTCTGACACCAGCGATTGGAGGTTGCCAGACCAGCAAGCAGTTCGCAGAATAAACTGAAAAACTCGTTTTAAAAATATTTACCACACAGAATCAACTGAAACTTGGGGGAATTTTAATTTAACAAGTTGAGAATTAAATGCGATAAGCAGGGTATGCGTGAAAATAGGCTGTCATGGCTCCTTTAAGGACCACGCGGAGGGTCATCCGGTTGGATTCGGTGATCCCGAGGGAGCGGAGACCCGAGAGACGCCACCGTAGCGAACGAGCGACATTTATCCTCCCCAATCAATGGTCGTGACTAAGTTGGGGGAACGAAGGGGGCCTCGTTTCCGGTGGAAGACGGCGTGCCGTACAGCGGCGGGCTGGCGGTCATCGTCCGAAATCTTCGCAGGCATCGCAAAGGACGAAGCGATCCCTTTCGGATTCTGGACCCGACCGTGCGATCTTGTCCGGCGCGTCGGTTTGCATCTAAAGACAAGGTGTCACCAGCACGTGGGAGCTTTCGGCTGGCCAGATAACATCACCTTCCGCAGTCGACGTGAACCTGGCGGCATCCTCCTCTCTCCCAAGCTCGACATGTTAATGGGGCGTGTCCCTATGTACGATGGTTTGAGTTTGTGCGCGTGAGTGAAAGTTTCAGGCCACTCCCACCCCGGCGAGGGCGTCCTCAACCTGGGGAATCTAGGGACGGAGAACGGGATAAAACTCGACAGCGTGTGCAGTGAAGATCATCCTCCATTTTCATCCTCCATTATGATCCTCCCTTATGAACATTCTCCCTTAAGATCCTCCATTCTGAGAGACCCCCACTTTTGATTCTCATGCTTGCATAAAGGTCAATAAACCATACGGTACAGTTTCCCTCCTTAACGGAGTCCGACCACGTCATTTTGAGACGGGACCTGCGATGCTGAACGAGTTAGCCTACTCAAGGGCTTCTCCGTCTCCAACTCTGGTGGCACCGGTGGGATGAAGCGCAATCCCCGACACTGCTGGCCTGCGATGGGCTTGGACCCCCATCCTCAACAGCGCCAAACCCGACCTGTGTAGATAGAAATTCAGAGGAGGGATACGGCAGCGCAGCCTCGTCAGAGATACTTCAAGCTGCCGAGATCGACAAACTTGCCTGTTCCAAGAATATCTGAGGCGCTGATAATCCGCCGATGTTAAAAGTGTTGTGTCCTGCGTGCTCAAAAACGCACGTCGCCGAAACCTAGAAGCTGTAATATATGCTGTAACCGGGATGATAGGAAACACGAGGCTGATTATCAGCAATCTCATTAACTGTAACTCTGCTGTGACCGGGAACCCATACTAAATGAACAAGACTCAAGTGCGGAGGGGATGTTTGAGAAGAAGACGAAGTGTCCCTGCTAAGGTGGCTGCACATCGCTCCATTGAAAAATCTCGTCATCCGCATAAATACGTTCCTTATATCAAGAGAACTGACTTCGCACCATCTGATGAAGCTCCGGAGGCTTATGCGCCGTCTGACTGGGTGGCAGTAAGCAAATGTCCATCAGTCATCCCGGCAGCTAAACTGGGCTCCGAGGCTAGGCCTAGAGCCAGCGGTGACGCGCTGGCAGAGGTGGCTTCGCCGGCGTCGGTCCCTGCTCCCGGTCCATCAGCGGCAGCGCACATCCCGCCTTCTTCAAATGCACCTCAGCCCGTGAGCGAGCTGCCCTCTGGGCGGAACTCGGCAATGGCTGCCCAGCCTCCACTGCTGGATGGGGCTTCAACCGTGCAGCGGGAGGAGGAGAGCTCTCTAATGGACCTGTCTTCAGCACCTCCATCCGAGCCACCGGCTTCCCGCAGTTCTCAAAAGCGCCCATCAGGGGACACTGCACAGGATTTGTCTTCTGCCAACTGCAGTTCACAAGGCAAGCGTTCCTGTCCAGCGTATGCCAACCAGGTGGCTGTGCCGACTTTGGTTTCGGTATCGTATAAAGTTGCCATTAAAGCTCTGGCAGCCAAAAGCCCGACGGACATTCCGAACAGGATTCTTCAGGCGAACCTGGACGCGTGTCTTGGGACCAAAGGTTTTCGTGGCTTCACGACTAGAACGAAATCTAATACCATCGCTGTGTGGCTCCCGACTTTGGCTGCTGTCGAGCGTCTGCAAACGCTCAAGTGCATATCGATTGCAAGCGAGATCTCGGTGCCGGTCCAGGTGTACCTAGTAGAAGGTTCGGACCTACAACGCTGTGTTGTTTACAACGTCGACGTTGCCGAAGACCAGACGACCCTACAGCGTGAGCTGTACTGTCCAACCCACCGTGTCATCCAAGCGCGGTATATGGGAAAGGGGCGCTCGTGCATCGTCACATTGCAGGGCCCACCAACTCTCACAGAACGACTTTACTACTACGGCTGTATTCTGTGGCCTCGCCCTTACAAACCGAGTGCTGTCTATTGCTACAGCTGTTTTAGACCTGGCCACATGCGCCGATCATGCCCTTTTGCAACGCAAGATGAGGCTCGGCCACAAGGCACACCGTCTTGCAGGTGCGGACTTTGCAAGTCTGATGACCACGGATCACCTCTCCAACTTGCCCAACCAAACAGAAAGCAACTCAACTGAGAAGGCTCGGCGTGGGATCCGTAAGCAAGTGTCTCATAATGAAAACAGAGCCCCGATACAGACATCCAACAGGTTTGCGGCTCTTCAGTGGGATGAAGACGACTGGCCGGAGCTTTCTGAGCCCAATCCGCCGGCAGCCCCTGCCCAACAGTCGTACAGTGATAAAGTGCGCAAAGATCGTCGTCGCCTTCAAGCTACACAAAAGCACAGCATACTGGAACCTCTGCGTGAGGACATGGCAGCAGTTGACGACAAAATTGCACGCCTCTTAGCCGAGGTCTCTAATCTACGGCAACGCCGTGAACTGCTTGCTCGCCGTAGACAACCAGTTGAATCCCATTCCACACCAATCAATGCTGCAGCGCCTTCGACTACGTCTATCAGGTCTTCTGCAGCACTGCAGGATAACTCAACAACATCCCTCCTCCGATTTATGGTAAACCAGTTATCTAACCTGACATCAGTTCTATTACAACGCTTGGAAGTCTAATCGAAAATGGCGAGTACACGTAGTTGTGGTGCGCTCCAATGGAACTGCAGAGGCCTCTCCACAAAGCTGGGAGAGCTCAAATCTCGACTTCGCATGAACAAGCTCCAGGTGTGGGCCCTGCTACTGCAGGAGACCAATGCCTTGCCATCCATTACGGGCTTTAATGGATACATGTCTCCTTCAATGAACGACCGTCGTGTGCACACTGATGCCCCTCCGGGAAAGGCGGCGGTGTACGTTGATGCGCGTTTTCCTCAAGTTCGCCTCTCTCTAGAAAACTGGTGCACCTCATATCAAGAGGTGGTCGCAGTGGCTGTGAAGCTTCCCAAGGATACTGTTGTGGACGTGTCATACTATGTAAGACCCGCCGGTGGAGCTCTCTCTCGCATTAATCTGGGGTTGTTATTAACTCTACGACGACAGCAGCCAGGGTGGCCTGTTTTAGTCGGTGGTGACTTCAATGCCCCTCATCCGGACTGGGGGTACCCCACTTCAAGCCCCCGTGGTAGGCGTGTGCGGGACGGATTAGCGGATGCGCTGTTTGTTTTACTCAACTATCCAGGTTCATCAACGCGGACTGTGCGCCATGCTCGCAGTCCAACATATGCTCCGGACCTTACGTGGTGCTCAGGACCCGGGGCTTCATCGTGGCACCTGGAGCCAGACTGCTGTGGTAGTGACCGCCATCCTATCATCATCGGTCTCCATCCATCAAGGGCCCGCCGATTACGCCGTAGGTGTTCTGTGGTCAATTGGGACACGTTTCGCACTACCGTTGAAGATCTCTGTCTCTCTTTGCAATCATCTACACTACTTGTGGACTGCTTACAAAGTGCGCTGATAAGGCTACTGCTGTCACCTGGACGGACGTGAATCGCCCGGCGCCGGATGTGGGTCCGCTTAACCTGTGGGCTGCTCGCCGACAAGCGGAGATGGGAGCTTCCCGAGACCCGACTTCTGTGTAAGCACGGTCAAGGCTGAATTACCTTACTGCCAAGCTTCGCAGATATGAACGCGATCTCTCGCGACGGCAGTGGCATGCGTGGTGTGAGCAGTTCTCGACAGTCATCGAATGCTGCTCTCTGGCGAACGTTTCGTGCAATGGAACATGGTTCCCGTCGTCCTGACGCAGCGGCCATAGCATGCTTCGCAGCTAACTTTGCTCCGGATGATTTTGCCAGAGAGGCAGCGTGGAAGTTTCCCCCCAAGTATGATGTGTTGCCTTTAAGAGTCATAGGAGCCCCCTTGCCTGCCATTCCAGCGTATGTTGATAAGCTCCCATCTACAGCCGACGCCGAGGGAACTGCGAGCCCATTTTCAATGCCAGAGTTGCTTGCAGCAATAGACGAGGCCCGTCGGAAGACTGCGCCCGGTCCGGACTCCATTCCGTACGAGGCTTACAAGAACTTAAGTTCCACTGTACTGCCTCAACTCCTCGCCACCATTAACAAGGTATGGATAGAAGGCGTCGTACCAGAAACCTGGAAATCGGCTATTGCGATCCCCATACCAAAGCCGGGGAAGCCGCCGACAGACCTCGGAAATTTCCTGCCTATATCGCTTACGCCAACATTATGCAAGCTTACCGAAAAAATGCTTGCCACACGACTGTCGTGGTGGCTTGAGCACCATGGTTTCTACCATCCCGCCCAAATTGGCTTTCGTACGTCCATAGGTACAGAAGATGGACTGGTTGTCTAGGCGTCAGCAGTTCTGGCCTCAACTCGCAGCCACAATGTACGTACTGTACTGGCCATGGACGTTGAAAAGGCGTACGATAATATTAGTCATGCTGCCATCCTGGAATCGCTTGACATGCTGCATTTCCCTGTTAGAGTGCACAACTTTGTTAAATCCTTCCTTGAAGGCCGACACTTTGCCATACGCCTCGGTGGTGAGGTCGTCGGATCATTTGTGCCTCTTCGCGGCGTTCCCCAGGGATCGGTGTTATCGCCAACATTATTTAATATTGCTTTTATCCCCCTTGCTTGGCGCTTACATGATGTCTCTGAGATTAAGTTCTTATTGTATGCTGATATAATGGTGTGGAGCACTCACAACGACCTGATGACTCAAGCAGCAGGCCTACAATCAGCCATAGATATTACGTCGACTTTTGCTTCTTCAATTGGTCTGCAGCTTTCAGTGAGCAAAACCACGTTCGTGTCAGTCGCCAACCGCTGGGGGCGCCGTAAATTGGCTGCAACATCAATTCGTCTCCATCTATCCGGAGCTCCAATTCAAGAAAGATCGACCGTAAAAATCTTGGGCTTGACAATACACGAGTCAGGAAGAGGCACTGCTTGGCTTTCTCGGGCTAAAAAGCAAGCAATTCGGGCGTTGGGCCTGGTTAGACGCATTGCTCCTACAACAGGCGGAGCCCGCTCTCATATTGCACGACAGTTGGTGCGGGTGGTTGCGCAACCGCGCCTCGTTTACCAAGCCCAATTCCGGCATTTGACGAGGGCTCAATGGGATCGTCTAAAAGCTGTTAATCGAGAGGCAATGAGGGTCATCACTTGCCTTCCCCGCATTACCCCGATCGTGGCGCTCCAAGAACATGCGCAGCTGAATACACTAGATGAGCTGGTGCAGCAATGACGCGATGCTCGCCGCCTAAAGTCAAGCCTTACACACATAACGTGTGCACTCAGGGCATACGCGTCATCACACTCCATTCTACAGGCGCCCCCGCCAGTTCTTCCTCCTTGGCGCTTTGTGCAACTAAGCGACAACAAGCCAACTGATCTACGTCGGCCATCATCTACCCGCGCGGCATCGTCGTTTCGCGACCGAATTACAGAGCAAGACGCCAATCTGCCGCATGTCTCCATCGTCATGTACGTTGACGCAAGCATCCAGGCCTGCGAAACAACAACGGCAGTTTACTGTCCTTGCAAGCCTGCTCTGTAAAAACGTCAAGGTTTCGCCTCTCAGAACCTCCTTCCTCATTCTGTGCGGAGATGCTTGCAGTTCAAGAGGCACTTTGCTCTGTGGCCGCCTTTCCCATGCTACCCACGGCCCGCATTGTCATTCGCACCGACGCCCTTCACCTCACACGCCTACTACGACGAGTCAGTCGCACCCCAGAAATCTGCCAAGACATCCATCGTCTAGCGGCACGCATCCCGCAGCAAATCCGTATTGAGTGGGTCCCGCGTGACCTCCTGAGCGCACAAAGCCGCGCAGATTCGGCGACCCGCCTTTCGACCCCAACCTCGTCTTTGCCTCGAGTCCTCACTCTGGATGACACCACCCTCGTTTTAACAAGAAAGGAACACCTCCGGCCCCGCACACGTGCTCTAATCCCCCCGTGTGCGGTAACCCTCCCTCGTGGTCTTACCCGTGCAGAGGAGGTTGCGCTTCGGAGGATACGGGTCGGGGTTGCCCTAACTCCAGCTGTGACACGCAAGTGGCCGCATTTCAAAGATTTATATCCCCACCCCGGGTGTCCAGTCTGCAAGAACAGAGAGTGTGAGGCGGATATCCACCACTTGGTGTGGGACTGCCAGGCGCTGAAGCCGACGAGAATTCGGCACCTGGCGGCAGTGGGACTCTCACCGGACAATCCAGATTGCTATATTGCCTGGACACAGGGTCCATATCATCGTTCACTTCTTTATTTCATCAAATCAGGCCACCTTTTTTCATTTATTTAAGCATTGTACTCATCTCTCACTTCATAGTTTGTATGCCCTGAGGCAATAAACATCGCTTGAAAAAAAAAACTGCGGAGGAAGCAGGGACAAGAATGTGTTTATACAAGGACTGTCAACTTGCGCGGCGAGGGACGAACACAAAGATAAAGAATCGGTAATTACTGCCACTGCGGTAATAGAGGGGTCTAGCTTGCTTAAGGCAAGTACTATTGCCAGAAACTCTGCTTGAAAAATAGGGGTGAAATCTGGAAGGCGCAGTGAAAGGGACCAGTCTGAATGCGAACAGAATATTCCTACATCTGCCTTGTCATTGCATTGCGATGCGTCGGTTGCTATTGCAATATTTGTAGGTAGAGTCCTTAGATGATCTTCTAGTAGGCCATTTAGAATACAGGGTGGCAAAAGTTTTGCATTTTGGGCGATAATATCGTCGAAAACAATGTGCACAGCGGGCCCTCTGCATAACGCAGGAAGGATGTCAATTTTTCACATCTAAAGGCTCAAGTAATCTTTGCGCAAACACTACCTGTGGGGTATGGAAACGAGACCAGAGGGCACCAAAAAAGGAGGTCGGCTGGCAACAGAAAATGCTTTGCGAACGGTGTAAATGAGATTCATAGATTCTGAGGTAAGTCGGCACAGTTAAAAATTGAAGTCGAGATAAGAGAGGGGGAATGCGGGCTTAAAGGTACAGCACATTGGTAGCCACAAATTTTGGGAGGCCGAGGAACATCCTAGGTGCTTCCCCCTCCAAAAGGAAGAGAGGACGAAGTTTGTATGTAGCCGAGCCTGAAAACACAGATCCGAATTCTAAAATTGGCCTTACATACATTTTGCAAATCATTAATAGCGCATCTCTTCGCATGCCGTACGGGTGACTACACAATCTACGTAACATGCCCACGGCACGAGCCCCTTTCACCGCGACGTGGTCAATGTGTGGTCGCTAGGTGAGTTTGTTGTAATAAATGACTCCTGGGTATTTTAGGGATTGAACCTGCTGTATTGGTTGTAACTGGCAAGTGAGAGAGACTACTAAAAGATTCTGTAGAGGGAAAGCAAGAATGGCGCACTTGCTAACATTTAACTTCAGGTGTAAACTGCTCAACCAGTGCTCAAGTGTACTCAAATATGACTTCAACAAATCATACAGGGAAGTTATATCCGGCGCAGCCCCAAAAAACGCAATGTCATCCGCATAGATGTAAGTGCGTACATGGCGATAGAGAGGAATTGAGCTCAACAGAATATTAAAGAGCACAAGAGAAAGAACAGCTCCTTGCGGTATACCTCTCGTTTGTTCGTACCTCTCTGAATGAACACCATTATGGAAGCAAAATAATTCCGTGTTATAAAGAAATGCAGATATCCAAGAAACTATATAATCTGGAAACTGAAGAGACTGTAGCCTATGTATTAGGATGGAGTGTTCTACATTGTTGTAAGCTTTGGAGACGTCTAGCGTAACCAAAGCAGCGACCAGGTGTTGACGACAAGCAAGGAGAATTCTGCTCTCAAAATCAGCATGTGCATTCAATATCGAACACCGTGGCCGGAATCCGAGTTGACACGGCCTGAGTATAGTTCTGCGGTGCACGAAGGCTGACCCCTGAATTAGTAACAGCCTTTCTATTAATTTTACCACGTTTAATGCTAAAGAAATGGGCGTAATGTTATCAAATTCATAACCTCTGCCCTGATTTTTAAGTAAACGGATCACCTTGGCCAGTTTCCACTCAGGAGGTATCCAAGCATGTTTGATAGAGTAGTTTATTAGGTGCAATAAGGAGTCGGGAGGCTCTTCAAAGAGAATCTTGAGCATCTTTGTAGTGACACCATCAGGACCAGGAGCAGCGGCATGTAATCTCTATACAACTTGAGAAAGCTCCGATAGATTAACTTGTGAGGCATTATTATTTGGCATCACTGACGCAAACAACATTGGTCGCAAATGTAGTAGACACGAAAACCGCTTTTGCAGGCTCGTGGCAATTAATTCAACCACCTGGATAGCTTCCTTAGGTGGCATAACTAACGACTTTAAATTCCTAGAGGACGTGAGCAGTTTTCTAGACCGTAGAAAGCTGAATAGTGCACGTCTTCAACCCGGGGTATCTTCAACCATTTCTTCTTTCTTCTCAACATCCGTACACAAGTGTTTGGGCATACCTATGGGAATATTTGCTCCGGCGTTCAAAAATTTCTTCTAGAAACAGAACACCTACCATCATGTGCTTTCGTAATGCCCCTTTTACTCTTTATTTTGGCATTCTTTTCTTGCTAATCCTACATGTTTTTCCTTCTTTCTTGTACTCACTCCCTCGCATAAATTTAAGCTTGTTAGACCCTCTTACCACCCTCAATCACCTCAGTCACGGAAACTGAGTTGCCCAAGCTTTTTAGATCATCCCATGTTTGCCGCATGCAATTTGTAATACAGGTAGTTACCACCTGGTTGTGGCCAATCCCGTTTTTGGGTATGCGCCACTTTATGGGGCAAACAACAACTTGCGTCAGCGATGCTTCAGTGTCTCTATCGGTGAAGGAACTGACAGACTTTGGTTCCATGGGCAAAAGCAAAAGAAACAAGAGAAACAAAATAGGAAGTATCAGTATCACAGGGGACAAAAAGAAACTTGAAATTCCATACACGTAATCTACTGGAAAAATTGCAGCGCAGCAGTAACAAATACGAGACGAGAAGGACGCAAACACAAGCGCTGACTAAAAACTGTGTTTTATTGCTCTGAGCCAGCCTATATAAGAACTAGGTACAAAACAACAAAACAGAAACCAACACATCACCTCACGCATTCGTGGCACGATTATCGGAATTGTCTCCCGTTCCTCCAATCTTTCGTCCTATCATTGGCGTTCAGAAATGACATTTCTTTTTCACTAAGGCACACAGAGGGGTTGCTGACACTTATCTGCGCATTTTGATATCGCCAGAGCTTCTGCTATCAACCTCGTGGTGGTGTCCCGACACTTACGAAGAATAACTGTGCTTTCAAGGGCAGGGGTGCAGCCTTTGCACTGGCTACAGTGTAAGGCGCACAAAGGAACCTAAGGGACCCAAACTAAGGGGAACTCGCCTTACACTGTAGCCAGTGCAAAGGCTGCACCCCTGCCCTTGAAAGCACAGTTATTCTTCGTAAGTGTCGGGACACCACCACGAGGTTGATAGCAGAAGCTCTGGCGATATCAAAATGCGCAGATAAGTGTGTCAGCAACCCCTCTGTGTGCCTTAGTGAAAAAGAAATGTCATTTCTGAACGCCAATGATAGGACGAAAGATTGGAGGAACGGGAGACAATTCCGATAATCGTGCCACGAATGCGTGAGGTGATGTGCTGTTTTGTTGTTTTGTACCTAGTTCTTATATAGGCTGGCTCAGAGCAATAAAACACAGTTGTTAGTCAGCGCTTGTGTTTGCGTCCTTCTCGTCTCGTATTTGTTACTGCTGCGCTGCAATTTTTCCAGTATGCAGAACCAACTAGCCAGTCACTATGTTTTAAGCAAATTTATTTCTAGTTCAACTGGCCTTCTTTTTCCTCGTTATCCGTGGCAACTCATACCTCACGTAGCACTGGCATTGTGTAAGGCCAGAACATACGCCTTTTGCATCCGTCGGAAGCTACAGCCGGCTGACGTCCTTTTGCTCTTTGGTGGTTTCCCTCCGTCGGCTGGCCATGGCACTCGTATCTGCAAGTTCCTGCGATCAGAGTGGCAGCGGCAAGCACGCCTCTACAAGAATCACCTTCGCTTGCTTCTAAACTGCTCCGAGAGCGTGGTTAATGCTGCGTGGCGCTGGAACAAAGCTTCCCGTCTCATCGACCAGACTACTGAGGTCCTGTGGACACAGGTACTGCACCAGCTACGGAGAAACCTTCCACGGAATGGGACACCCTCCAGGAATGCAGTGCACACTGTTGGTGACGTGCAGCTACCTGCGGAAGTCCACCAGCTACTCGGCCATGGTCCAAAGTTCGCCGTGGAGCCGAAAAAGAACGAAGCAGAACAGCTGGCGATGGTGAGGCAAGTCGCACGATTTGTGCCCAATACAGAGACAGAACGGTGTATTTCGGAAGGTGTTGATGTACTGTTGCGTCGCAGTGGACATGTAAGGGATATGTCGCTTAGAATTGTTGATTGTCTAAAGGGAAGGTCTCTCAATCTGTTACCGGCGGACAAAGAGGGTGGCTTTGTCGTTATGTCAAGCGAAGCATATAAATCGCGAACTACTGATGCAGTGCACTCGGTCTTTGACAGGCACGACGAAGTGTCGTTGAAAAAAGTGAAACGTCCTACTATAAAGCTATGCGAAAGTTTAAACCTGGACAAGCTTGCTCGGGGTATCAATGGTGACAATAAGCTCTGATTATATTTTTTAGCGCAAAAACGCACAAGCCTGACTGTCCACTCCGTGTTATTGTTTCGGAGAACGGGGCATGGCAGAAAAATCTAGGAAAGTTTCTCCAGACTCATCTAAACGTGCTCGATATTGACGACCCTTTTCAGGTGAAAGGCTCCGAGCAGGTGATTGACTACTTAAAAGATAGGCGCGGAGGTAGTTTTACTGCCATATCTGTGGACATAAAAGACTTGTACTATTCCCTCCCGCATGACGACCTGTTAAGCGATGTCAGAGATTGTATCGAGGCCCATGGTGCCGTCAAATTTCAAAATGCTTCAGGCGTGGCTGTCAGTAGCTTCTTGGAGCTGCTGGACACTTACCTGAATTCCACCTTTGCACAGTTCGAAAACCACATTGTCTCTCAAAGAAACGGGATTTGCATTGGTTCTTGTGTCGCGCCCGTACTAAGCGATATATGCCTTGGTGTCCGGGACCGCAAGATACGGGAACGATGCGCTGAGTTTGGCATAGACGAAGTGTTTAGGTTTGTAGACGATTTTCTCGTAATCTTGAACGACGAAAACGGTTGTGCGAATACGCGAGTGCCCGAAGTTTTGACAATGTTTCCAGAGTGTCTTCGACCGTTGGAGGTGACTCATGAGCGGCCAGCCAACGGCCACATTAGGTTCTTAGATTTAGGACTGTACTTTGGCTCTGATCACGTTTGCTGGGCCTGTGAGCCGAGGGGTAAAAAACCAGTCCTCCCGTATGCCTCAGCGCACTCTAAGCTTGCGAAGAGGGCCATTGTGAAGTCGTGCTTTGTGAGCGCTCTTGAGAAAACATGTGGGCACCGTAAAGAGGAAGCCTTTCGAAGCCAAGTGGGTCGTCTTGAGCAAGCCGGATATCCAGCGCATCTCCTAATTGCTGTTGCAGAGGGCATACTGAAACAATCGCGAAATGGGCCCACCACAAATGAACGTCGAACAAAGGCAGCTGTGATACCATACCTACATGCAGTATCACACAAACTGAAAAGGCTAGGAAACAGAGCGGGAATTGATATTTTCTTCTCGGCCCCGAAGAAACTGCATCAGTTGTGCAGAGGAGTAAATTCTGACACCGAACGTGAGCCCGACTGCATGACGAGGCACCGTCCGCGTCTCGTCGATTGCGAAAAAGATGTCGTATATTCAATTCCCCTGTCGTGCGGCAGCATCTATATAGGCCAAACAGGGAGATGTCTGAACACAAGGCTACAAGAGCACAAAAGGAACCTAAGGGACCCAAACTCAGGGGAACTCGCATTTGCATTCGGCAGTAGCAGCAGTTGCACATCGCCGACGCTTGTCTTGGAAGGCGCTTGACGCTTTTCTACCACTTCGCAGTTTTACGGCTGGGCCTCCGTTCAAGTTCAACCTTTGGCGCATGGCTCCACTGCGGCTGCGCTGCATCTGAAGAATTTCCTGCTGACAACGACGCACGGTTTCGAAGATTGCGGACCGTATCTCCTCGTATCATCCGGGAAACCTAGCCTGCTCCCATTGGCCCCAGCAACCACGTTCGAACTACCGAGGTTTCTTCGGCGATACTAGGAATCATTGCTCCGCATTTGCATTCGGCAGTAGCAGCAGTTGCACATCGCCGACGCTTGTCTTGGAAGGCGCTTGACGCTTTTCTACCACTTCGCAGTTTTACGGCTGGGCCTCCGTTCAAGTTCAACCTTTGGCGCATGGCTCCACTGCGGCTGCGCTGCATCTGAAGAATTTCCTGCTGACAACGACGCACGGTTTCGAAGATTGCGGACCGTATCTCCTCGTATCATCCGGGAAACCTAGCCTGCTCCCATTGGCCCCAGCAACCACGTTCGAACTACCGAGGTTTCTTCGGCGATACTAGGAATCATTGCTCCGCATTTGCATTCGGCAGTAGCAGCAGTTGCACATCGCCGACGCTTGTCTTGGAAGGCGCTTGACGCTTTTCTACCACTTCGCAGTTTTACGGCTGGGCCTCCGTTCAAGTTCAACCTTTGGCGCATGGCTCCACTGCGGCTGCGCTGCATCTGAAGAATTTCCTGCTGACAACGACGCACGGTTTCGAAGATTGCGGACCGTATCTCCTCGTATCATCCGGGAAACCTAGCCTGCTCCCATTGGCCCCAGCAACCACGTTCGAACTACCGAGGTTTCTTCGGCGATACTAGGAATCATTGCTCCGCATTTGCATTCGGCAGTAGCAGCAGTTGCACATCGCCGACGCTTGTCTTGGAAGGCGCTTGACGCTTTTCTACCACTTCGCAGTTTTACGGCTGGGCCTCCGTTCAAGTTCAACCTTTGGCGCATGGCTCCACTGCGGCTGCGCTGCATCTGAAGAATTTCCTGCTGACAACGACGCACGGTTTCGAAGATTGCGGACCGTATCTCCTCGTATCATCCGGGAAACCTAGCCTGCTCCCATTGGCCCCAGCAACCACGTTCGAACTACCGAGGTTTCTTCGGCGATACTAGGAATCATTGCTCCGCATTTGCATTCGGCAGTAGCAGCAGTTGCACATCGCCGACGCTTGTCTTGGAAGGCGCTTGACGCTTTTCTACCACTTCGCAGGTTGGTGGCTTTGCTTCCTTTATTTTTTTTTCTATTGCATCGTCTGCTGCTGCTGCTGCTGCTGCTGCTGCTGCTGCTGCTGCCGGGTGCTGTTGCTTAGTGATAGCCATGCCTAATCATACGGCTCAAGAAGAGCCTGACCCTTGTCTTTCCTGCCATGCTGTTATCCCACCCGATTCCCCATTTGTAACCTGTGTAGCGTGCGAATTCAACTACCATGTTGGAAAAGCATGTTCAGGTCTAACAGCCAGAAGCTACAATAGCAAAAAGGCCGATAGCAGCATTGCGCAGTGGAAATGTCGGACATGTGTAGTGGCGTCAGAGCGCACTTCTCGACCGTCCAGCGATCAATGTCGCTCACGTGGCTCCTCCTCTACGCATAGCTGTTCAAATAACGAACAGCAGCAGCTCTCTCAACAGGCACTAATGGGCATCGTGACAGATATGCAAAAAAAGCTATGCCTTCTGATGCCTTTAGTTGAGGCGATGAATGCACTTCCCGAGTTAAAGCAAATAGTGACTGATGTACAAGTGTCTGTCCAACACATGTCGGATAAGTATGATGAAGTGCTACAGCGCCTAACCAAGCAGGACCGTGAACTAACAGACATTAAGGAGCGTATTACAGCAGTGGAAGACTCCGTCAGTGCGAAGGAGATTTCTGATTTAAAGGATCAAGTTAACGAACTTGAACAGTATGGTAGACGGCAGAATCTCGAGATTCATGGGGTCAAATGGGAAGAAAATGAAAACCTTTTACCTAAAATCAATGAGTTGGCTGCTTCCCTTGGCCTTTGTTCGCTTGCTGAAGGCGACATTGATGGCATTCACCGTCTTTCCACAAGAAAAGGTCGAAAGGCTCCCATTCTAGTGCGGTTCGTTTCTCGAAAAACAAAAGAGAACTGGAAGAGCAAGAGTAAGCAACTGGTTGACAGTGAATCAGAAGTCCGCTTCTACGATAACCTTACCAGTCGAAACAAGCATCTTTTGTGGCTGGCACGCACAAGGGCACAGCAGATGGGTTACTGCTTCACGTGGCAAAAGAATGGAAAGGTGATGGTCCGCAAGGGCCCAGGTGAACCAATTCTGCGGATTTCGTGTGAGGCAGATCTGTGTAATATCAAGGAAACTAAGCAGGCTGAAAGTGATGATTCTGAGGCGTGAGCGTCCATCAACTTAGTTTTTTTTTTCTGTGTTTCTTTATCTTTTCTAGCAGTATGGATTACGAAGCATCTTCACAAAACCGCAGTTACTACGCGATACATGAATTTAACGAGACAGTAATGGGATTACCTTCTCATTCAAATAAGCCTCTTTCTATGTTTTGTTTAAACTCACAAAGTCTTCGAAACAAAGGAGATGCCGTTGGCGCTTATCTGAACTTACTTCACCATAAATTTGATGTTCTAGCATTTACAGAAACCTGGTTCACTGATTCTTCTGACGTTGCTCAATTTGAAGACTATTCTCATGTTTCTTTGTTCAGAGACAACAAAAAAGGGGGCGGTGTCTCTCTGTATTTTCGTGATGGCGTATCACACGCCTCCCTAGAGTCGTTTTCCGTTGTTGATTGTGATTTTGAGGTACTTGTTGCCGAATCTTGTGGTGTTATTATAATTCTTGTTTATAGACCCCCGTCTGGTAAAGTTGAACGCTTTTTTTCCTACCTTGACAGTGTACTTCACTCGTTTACAGGACACAGCCAATCTGTTGTCGTGCTGGGTGATTTTAACATAGATATATTGACTGAGAATACAGTTTCTAAGAGTTTTATTGGTATGATGTCTTCCTACAGCTGTGCAAATGTTATAAACCTGCCAACAAGAATTACCACAAGTACCAGAACTGCTCTCGATTTATGTTTCACTGATTTCTTACCAAATGATGTACAGTCGGGTGTGATGGCCTGCGATGTTAGCGACCATCTTCCATTTTTTGTCTTTTTGCCCCATTCGAGGAAAACTTTTTCTAATAGCACAGCTAACACTTTCTATCGGAAAGTTAATGACGAAACTATATATTGCTTTCGACGCATGATTTCAGAGGTGGACTGGTCACTCGTTTTTAATGAAGAAGATCCTAGTCGCTGTTACGATGTCTTTGAAAAAAAATTTCAAGATGCCTATTATGAAGCCTTTCCTCTAGTCCGCCGCTCTAGGTACAAAAAGTCTAAGAAACCGTGGGTTACGAAAGAGCTGTACAAAAGAATAAGGCAAAAACACAATCTCTTTGCTGATTTTTTGAAGCACAAGGACATCAATATACTAAACTTGCATAAAGCTCTAAGGAATAAGCTCAACACTGATCTAAAAACCGCAAAACAGGAATATTACGCAAAAGCGTTCGCTAATAAACTTGCCCCTAATCAGATATGGAGGTCATACAACAATTTAGTATCAAAACGAACCGAGCCAACTCCAGTAGAGATTGTGGTAGATGGCGTTCCACTCAGAGGTCGTCCCTTATCAGACATGTTTAACGAACACTTCCTGACGGTTGGTGACAATCAGTCTGCGCAAACAACATGCACTGATCCAATGTCATATCTTAAAGGCATACCAAAGCCTTCGATATTTCTTTCCCCAACAACTACAGCCGAAATCTCTTCGTATATAATACGTCTAAAAAATAACTGCTCCGTTGGAGCTGATAACATCAAGGGTGAGGTAGTAAAAGCCGTATCTGATATTATCGCACCTTTGTTGTCCCATATATGCAACCAAATGCTCAAAGAAGGCAGGTTTCCAGATAAATTAAAGATAGCAAGAGTTTGTGTGGTACATAAGACAGGAAGCTATAATGATCCTAACAATTATCGCCCAATATCCGTTTTACCGGTCTTCTCAAAAATTGCTGAACAAGTCATCAATACCCGCCTTACTTCGTACTTCATTAAGATCGGAGCTATTGCGAAAGAACAATATGGCTTTCAGAAAGGGAAATCTACGGAAAAAGCTTTACTCCACATAAAGGATAAAATAATTAACAATATAGAAAACAGAATTTTTACACTTGGACTATTCTTAGACTTTAGAAAAGCCTTCGACTCGGTCTGTCACAAAATTTTACTGCGCAAATTACAATTCTATGGGATACGAGGTTCCGCACTTAATCTTATTCAGAGCTACTTATCATCCAGAGTACAATTCACAATGATTAACGACATACCTTCAAGCCACGGCCTTATACGCACTGGTGTGCCACAGGGCTCAATACTGGGTCCTATTCTATTCCTAGTTCACATAAATGACATTGTTAATATTCTTCCTTCCTCCGAAACAGTTTTATACGCTGACGACACAAATATTTTCTTTCATGACGCGAGTTTACAAGCAATAGAATGTAGAGCTAATCTCTGGCTAGAAAACCTTACATTATGGTTGAGGGCCAACAGGTTAGAACTAAACATCACGAAGACGAAGTATGTAATATTCAGAGCTAAAAATAAAGTCATAGATCATGAGCCAATCATATTATACAATTCGAATATTTTACAACGAGTACAGTCAATAAAATTCCTTGGAGTTATATTTAATGAACACCTGTTGTGGACTGACCATATTAATCAAGTAAGAAAAAAAATTTCGCGATCAGTGGGCCTTCTAAATAAATTTAGACTTCTATTGCCAGTATGGCTCAAAAAGCAACTTTATTTCAGTTTAATTCATTCACATCTTCACTATTGTTTACTGATATGGGGAGACTCAACACAGACTAATTTAAATGCTTTGTTTTTACTACAGAAAAAGGCCATACGAGCAATTGCTAATCTAGGCTACTTGGATAGCACTAACTCGTGGTGGAACAGCTTGGGGTTACTGACAATTTTTCAATTAAAAACTCTTCGGCTAGCACTTGAAACATATAACAGATTTCATCTTGAAACTAATTTTTGTGCAACACCAGAACTACCGCAAAACCCATATCCCCTTCGACACATGACAATAA
This sequence comes from Amblyomma americanum, assembly GCF_052857255.1. Taxonomy (NCBI): domain Eukaryota; kingdom Metazoa; phylum Arthropoda; class Arachnida; order Ixodida; family Ixodidae; genus Amblyomma; species Amblyomma americanum. The sequence continues at coordinate 113,071,739 of NC_135497.1, read as the reverse complement.
GAGCACCAAAATCAAGAACAAATTACGGATTCCAAACGATTAGATATCAGATGACTACCTTTTTGAATGAAAACAGAAATTTTCATGACCTCCTCCATCAATGCAGAACTCAAAAAATATACAAGAGAAAAGTGATTGCACTGTTGACTTCATGACTAACCCGTACATCCTGTGACATATTATAAATTGATAACAGTCAACATGATTGTATATATATTTTTTTTCCTTTTTATAATTCCCTGTAACCCAACAGCACGCATCTTAACAACTTCGAAGATACCTTAACATTGTTGTACAGTTTTTCCTTTGTTTTTCTTTTAACATGCCAGCAATGTGTAATGGCGACCGCTACATTTATTGTATTTGTTTATTTTGTGTGTGTATGTGCCGAGTGCAGTTTGCTTACTCCCAGGGAGGAAGGCCCTCGTCAGGCACCACGCCTTTTGGCCTCCTTCCTGAAGTGTATGAAACACACTTCAAATAAATACTTTTCAAACTTTTCAAACACTGTAGCCAGTGCAAAGGCTGCACCCCTGCCCTTGAAAGCACAGTTATTCTTCGTAAGTGTCGGGACACCACCACGAGGTTGATAGCAGAAGCTCTGGCGATATCAAAATGCGCAGATAAGTGTCAGCAACCCCTCTGTGTGCCTTAGTGAAAAAGAAATGTCATTTCTGAACGCCAATGATAGGACGAAAGATTGGAGGAACGGGAGACAATTCCGATAATCGTGCCACGAATGCGTGAGGTGATGTGTTGGTTTCTGTTTTGTTGTTTTGTACCTAGTTCTTATATAGGCTGGCTCAGAGCAATAAAACACAGTTGTTAGTCAGCGCTTGTGTTTGCGTCCTTCTCGTCTCGTATTTGTTACTGCTGCGCTGCAATTTTTCCAGTATGCAGAACCAACTAGCCAGTCACTATGTTTTAAGCAAACGTAATCTACAATGTACGCTTACAGAAAACCATGTGACTGTAACGCTCAACCATTTAGGTTTGCTGTCCAGCACATCGAGTTAGAAAGAGGCGCCAGAAACTATTTGAAATATGTTGAAGACATTGGACAGTGCGCTTGTTGTGTATTGCCGTTGTCTAATCTGTTGTTCCCCTAGCGATTGGTGATAGTTCAACACTCGAAAGCATTTTCTTTTTGCATCCATTTACTACTAAATACTCCACGCTGGCGCGGCGGCTCTCCAGTTAAGCGAACGGCTGCTGCGAACTAGATCATGGCTGGATCTAATCTGGGAGGCAGCGGTTGCATTTCATTGGAGGTGAGATGTAGATGGCGCACGTGCTGCACTACCTCAGTGTACGTTACAGAGACCCACGTTGTCTAGATAATTCCATATACTCGATTGTAACGCGAGGGCTTACGCCACAGGCATGAAACACTGAACGAAAACCTACGAATGTAACGCAATGGTGGACGCGAAACAGGAGAAAAAAATACTGGAATTCCATATGTGAAACAAGGTCGCGTTGAATTTTTGAACGAAAGTACTCAAAAATATTGCTTTCTTATCTTCGTTTTGAAAGGAAGAAACTTAACAAAGTACAGTAGTTTACCGCATGTTTCACGCACCCTTCAAGAGAACCGTGCAGAAGATTCACTCGACGATGGAGTCAGCGAAAAAATCCGGTTCCGTGAAATAGGCTTGACTTGTGGAGGTTTAACTTCCCAAAGCGAATCAGGCGAGAAGGTCGGCATTTGCTATAGCCTTTTAAGTTCATATCTTTCTCCAATGGCATTTGTCAATGTCCTGGTAACAATGAATGTAGATGCGAGTCGAGCACTCAGTCATCTTCGCTGTGTACGTAGAAACGTGGTTGCATTTTTTTGTGAAGAATTTCGATGTCTCGGTGCGCCGTGTTTTGCTAGGGAGATCAGTGTGAAAAAAATGAGGAGCCATAAAATGAATTTGATGTTCGGCACCGGTGCCAGCCGCCCACCACAGAGCCCAACATGGGGACGACAGGAACTTTAAAAAAATCTTACCCATGCCAGCTGTACACAACTACTATAACCAAATATGGCGAGAGACAGGTTTGTCAGCCACACAAGGTTAACCGTAGCAGCCAGAAAAACGAAAAAAAATAAGAGAGGGGGAGACAGGAAAGTTGAGGAAAATGGGAAAGTGATAGATGGAGCGGAGGACAGGAAAAGGAGACTGCCGATTTCCCCATGTAGGGTAAGGCCGGAGGTGCCGTCTACGGGAAGCAGGGGCCAAAGTGGTGTGTTGCCTCCGCCGAGAGGCCATGCAGGTCCAAACACTCACCAACGGCCCAACCACCGGGGTCCCCTTTTCCCCGTACACGGCGCTGCCACGCACGGCTAGGTGCGGGTGCTTGGTTCCATGGTGACGCACTTCCCATCATCCCCGTGCGGGATATCACTGCGGATGCTCAGGAGCCCGTGGTATCGTCACTCACCAACGTCTGTATGTTGCAGACGCCCCTGCGGGCGCATCGAATGTAATGAACACAGCGCTGAAAGCTAGCGATATATAACATTCTTTTATTTACAACAAAAACGAAGGCTGCAAACACTGCTAAGCACGCACAAAAAAGCATTGGCAGTGCTTTCCTCTGCTCTTTCAATCTAAAAAAAATGCTCGAAGCAACGCCGCTTGCTGGGTGTTTGGCAGAACGACAATATTTACACACTAGAAACTCAGGGAAAATACTTTCTCCTAATACTGAAGAATTACACCAGCAGGAAAAAAGACAGTACACCATGATGAAAGGGTGCCAAAGACTCCTCAATGTCTTGCCGCACACCACCTAAGGGCTTCTTAATTGTTTTTCTGTCAGACAGGTACAAGACATGCACCGGGATAGACACTAAAGAGGGCTTCAGAAGTACTGCAGCTTGTTACCGAACTTTTAAGACTATACTTGGATGAAGCAGAAATGACAAATTCTGTTGGCCCGGTGGTCAAGAAATATTGGCTTTGCGGTTACAAGCGGTCAACATGCTGCTAATTCAACGCGTGACTGACAGATGCTCATCCACACTGGAAGGCATATGCGGATAAAGTGATGGCTTTCGGCCATGAAAGCAACAATTAATCATTGTGAGTTAGAGCATCATTGTGTGTGCTTTAAATCATTCAGCTTTGACTTGCTATGAAGTGTCGCGCCAACGTTCCAGAGCGCCACAAACAAGCTACGGTGCAGCGAGATATATTTTCGAATACAGAAACAGGCGGCTAGTCGTCGTCATCATGGTCGACACTTTGGCGGCGTCGGCGACTCGCATGCGGTGCTTGAGGCTTGCGTATAAGGGAAGTGGTACAACTCTTGAGCGAGGTTGAACTGCCATCCGGAGGCGCGCAGCTCAATCACTTCCAGCAGCGTCTTGCGCGCCTGCGCCGAAAGGTCGGGCAGGAGGAAAGCCTCCCGCAGCCGCTGAACCAGGGTCTCCATGCGCTGGGGGGCGCAACGCTCGATGCCCTCGCCGGCGATGGTGAGCACCGACCGCAGGCACTCCATCTGGGAGGCGCCGCGTGCAGTAGTCATCACGCGTGATGTCTAATGCGCTCACTGCGAAGAGCAGCTTAATTCGAGAAAAATCGCCGACAGTTATCGTTACCGTCGCCAGTATCTTTACATATCGCTCCCCCCCCCCCCCTTTAACCCCTTTCTGAATATCTTCAATCACTGCGGAGTTAACCCACTGTAAGACAGCTGACGTGCCTTCCCTTCAAGTAACTACTTACAAAGCCAACGCAGAAGCGGGCACAACCTTATGGATGTCGCCGAGCGCGTGCTGTCTGTGTTCGGCTCGCTGTATATTTGCGGATTCTGGCGTCATGCCTATACGTGCAGCATCCGAGAGGCATTTTGAAGAGCGGTCGGTGGCCTCTTACGGCCGCGCGTCCCCAATGGCTATCGACGAAGGTTACACGAGGCACGAGGCATGGGCTACGGGCACGGTCTATCATAGTATAACCGCTTACCAACGCCACTGTGTTGGGGGGGGGGGGGGGGGACGTATGCCCGTAAAATCTGTTAACATGAGTCACTTATGAATGCAGCGCAGGACCAGTTACAAACTGGTTGCTTTTTATGGACGCTGTTTAGAAATAACGTAGTCAGTAACAGCTCCAAGAAGCCATACAAGCATACATTCATGCATTGTATACTGCTCGGACTTAATGACTTGGTACGTTGAAACTGTCCCAGGACACAACGTGTGCACGAATGCACTGGCGGGACCAAAAAAAGAGGAGGGGGGAACTTGCCTCGGCTGCGTTTCCCAACGACGGAGGCCGCAGAATGATGTGGCAGCAGTCGTACAGCAGCGTTACCAGACACAGCGTACGATTCGCCGTGAGCGTCGTGGCAGCCCCGTGGTCATCCGAGCCTGCTGCTCCGCTAAGGCCCTGCAGCCCCACCAGCAGCTGGGCCAGGAAACACACGTAGGCCGTCCAGCGGCACGGCACCGCAGTGGACGCGTCGAGCTGCCGCAGCAGCTGGTCTCGCTCGCTGAACCACTCGCGGCAGGCGCACATAAGGCTCTCCAGAAATGTCTCGCCCCTCTCCTTCTGCAAGGATGCACGAGGAGACGTCATCGGCGTTCTTGCACTCTAAACAAGAATACGCCTATGTGAGGGTAAAAAGGGGAGTAAGCGGTCCTCCAGTGCACACCCTTTAATAAAAGGATGTACGCTAGAGGACAGCTTACTCCCTGTTTACACCTTTCTGTTCAGAGTATACGCATCGCGCGACGCGAAAACCCACCGAGACAGTGCTACAGCTTGTTGTTTCCTTCGATGCATTCAGCCCTGTGTGGTCTTGCATTTAAGCGACACGTGAGCAACGAGGGACGCCACATTGGATGGCTTCAGTTTGTTTTGGGGCTTCTGGTGTTGCTTCACGTGCGTCGACATCGCACAGAACACTGCCGATTTTTGTATTTCGCCTCCATTGAAATATTCCGCCGTGGCCGGGACAGAACACGCGACCTTCGAAGCATCAGCTGAATGGCAAAACCACTTAACTACTAAGCTGGTTCATCCAGCACTGTGTCACTCTAGTCGTTCGAGGTATAAGCTGTGTGTACTGACGAGGCTGATCTGGCAGTGACCTATGCTCATTTGCAAATTACAAGAAGTTTGCGCTTCGCTATTTATCAAATGATGTTTATGATTTCACATTTTCTTGCTGCAGTTGCTCCCAGAATAAACCAATTTCAAAGTATGCTACCTGAGACAATTGGCGAGTGCTGAGTAGTAGGGAAACCACGCATTCTATAAGATAAACTCACTATGTAACTTTTGTTTCATGGGGCACATACATGTAGAAACGGAAAGCATGGACAGTGCAAAAGCCACCAGCTGAGGGAACGACTGGACACCACGGTTTAGAAACATACGGCCGGGTGCAGCCCTAAATCACTGCACCTTGTAATATGCTGCTATAATTAAACACAGCGAGGAAATGTCCACCAGAATGAGACCTGAACCCTCAACCCCGTCATAGGCACAAGAGAACAGGAGAGAAGTGTGAAGTTACAGCGATGAAGAAGAGGCAGAGCTGGGCAGCTGGCTCGGCATTCTGGACGTCCTCGATGGCCGTGTGGCAGACAACGCTCACCAGTTCCATCAGCTGGTGGGTGCTCAGGGCGCTTGGATCTGCGGAGAAAAGAAGCTGATAAGGAATCAGCAACAGCAAAAGCTACAACCCTTTATCATGCGATTTCATGCCGTGCGGCGGTTGAAGTGAGGACGTTAAATCACAAGAGTCACGGCGCACCTGGTAGCACCTCTTAGACATGCTCGCTAAAACATGAAGGCCTCCAGCATCACCAACAGTTGATTTGAGCCCATAGCACAGCAAAGGAAACTCTGGTTGCTTTCCTCCTACGCCAACAGCTGCTGTGCGATGCAAGCGAATTGCTTGATCAATCGCACCACCTGACTGCCACCCCTGCCAGTGCTCTCCTTTTAGTGGAATCCGGCCCGCGACTCCTAACTATCAACAATCATTTGTTCATTTCTCTTGATTTCAGTGACGTTGCCATTCGCTTCACTCTCCGAAGCCCGACCTCTTAAGGTGACAGGACTAGGCTTAAAAACTAAACATAGCATAACTATGCGCTAATGGTGCTCGTTGGTACGCTTCCTCACCGTGCTGCGCCTTCTTGACAAGGCCCTGGTACTCGCCCAGGAAGGAGGCGTTGGTGGATGCCGGATCGTTGTGCGAGAAGCTCTTGGATCGCCGTATCAAGCTTTTGCCAACCACCGGAGGGTCATTCGTCGAAGACTTCGTCGAGGATAGCTTTGAGGTCAGCACCGCGGGCGGAGCCTGAGAGAAGTTGACGGAGCACGAGCATGAGAAATGACGCCTCTAAGACAGTCAAGGTGTGCCGGATTTTGAAGCGAAAAGCTTCACCGCGCTAGGTAAAGCAGTCTACGGGTAGGCAGTCTACGGGTAGGCAGTCTACGGGTAGGCAGCACAACGACCTTGAACGACCTTCAGCCCAACGAAGGATAGCCGTGTGTGACCATATGTGATTCAGTTATGGTGTCGAACCCTTAACACCTGACCTTGACCCATGACCTTTAGTTTCCTTTTACTTCTGACCTTTGACATTGGGTGACCTTTGGGTTGACCTTAACAACATCCGATGGGGTGATGCGAAGCTACGTGATGACATCCGATGGGGTGTCGTAAGACCATGTGATACCACGTCGTAGCTACGTGTTCGTGTGGGTGTATATAGAGCGGCTGTCGCAAGCGTGTAGAGGGGCGGCCATGGACGAGACTCAGACGCTTAGCAAGCGTGCTTGCTTTTCGCTGAATTCCAGGGTTGGCCAAGTTAAGCCACTGCCAGTTTAATTTCAATTGTATCCGCACTCGGACGTGATGGCCCCACGTAGCTGAAGTCTCACTTTGACGCAGGCACACGTCGCACCGGCAGATTTTGGGTACTGGACATCGTGTATTACTCTATATTGTTACAAGGTTGTCTCAGCTAGAGGAGTAATTACTGAGTGCGATGTTTAAAGTCTCAAAGCGACACATGGGCAGAGGGACGCCGTAGAGGAGGTCTCCGGGTTAATTCAGCCCAGGAGTGGTTACTAGCATTCGTGCTTAACGGACGCAAAAAAAATATGAAAACGGCAGACATGACCGACTAACCCAACTTCTCACATTAATTTAATTACTAGCAACTTGTGCATAGCCATATGGTTAAAGAGGAAAGCGGACGAACTTTGTTGGAAATTACCATAAAAACATTTGAGCTTGAGCAAGACAGCTCTCACTTTGAATTCATCTCATCGCCCTCACCTTGTACATTTACTGGCGGTAGTAGTTTGCTTAGTTGGTTTGCTAAATTGATCGTTAATGCTCTTTGCGAAGACAAGCCGGCGTAAATGACGGAATCGGGGCACGGTGTGCTGTCAAACGGCAACACCACATTACATTTCCTTCCATTTTTAAGCTGTAAACCATTTACCGCCATTAAGGGGCGCGTAAAGGGCATGTACTAGCTAGAAGGGACACATCGTCTACAGCTGACTTATGGTGAAAGAAACCATGACTTTTACACGAACGTTACAGCGTATTCCAGGTCAGCATTATGCGAGGGGTGGCTAGCCGCCTTTTTTTCTGTAGATTTATTTCTAGCAGTCTGAACTTCCGCGCAGTTTATCCACACATTTTATGCAGTCGTTGCTCTTCAGTTTTTTTTTTGTTCATAAATACAACTTAAGTTCTTGAGTAAAGTGAAGTAATTGTTTGCAATCACTGTCATGAGTGCGGGAGTCAACTGTTTCTGTGCCTACACAACACATCAAGGACACACTTAAAATCAGAAAGGACTGCCGCTTCGCTTCTACCCTCAACACCCCACCCCCTAGAAATTTAGATAATTTAAATTTAGGTTTAGGTGCAGTAACCACTGAGGTGCCGAGGTCCGTCTCGCCAAGTGGGTGCACCACTCTAAACAGAAAGGAGTAAAAAGAGGAGTAAGCTATCCTCCAGTGCACGCCCTCTTTTATAAACTTGAGAGTGCTAGAGGACAGCTTACTCTTTTAACTCCCATGAGAGGCGTATTTGTGATTAGAGTGGGCAGAAGTGCTAGGACAAGAAAAATAGCTGGCTGAGCCCTTATAAAAATGGTCTTTAAACAGTCTATAGACTTCATATCGACTATATTGCCCTCCTATAGATATTTATTTTTTGTCTATTCATATTCTATAGACTCGCTATAGACAAAATTGTTCTAAAAGTGTACGGCCATAAATCTATAGATTGTCTAAAGGATTTTATTCCCTATAGACTATTCTCCTGAATTTGTCTATTGACAGTCTATAGACCTTATAGACAAGTCTTTGGATAGTCTATAGAGTGTGTAAAAAAATTTTTGCAAGGGAGGAGCGCGGATCTTGGTGTTCGCAAGCGCGTCACCACCACTCACCTGGAAGTGAACAGCCTTGGGCGCGACGGACTGCCGGGACGCGGCCCCGACGCTGCTGGCGCGTTTCATGTGCGCCAACTGGTGGTGGTGGTGAGAGTTGGTCGAGGAAGGAGTTGCAGCCACGTCTTTGCTCGAATGAGGCGGGTCTGTGCGACGAGCAGACGGGCCCGCGTGGGGCGAACGCAGTTGAGGGGGAAGGGTTGTTCGGTAACGAGTTAACCAAAAACCCACTATCTATGGAATGCATTTTTCCGCTCGAAATACACAGGACAAAGAAAGGGGCGTTCGTTATCTGAAGACTAGAATGAAACGTGCGCCGAGGTAATATTGCTGGATTGTAAAACCGTGTTAAGACTGCAGCAGTGGCTCAGTGGTTATGGAGCTCGGCTGCTGGCCCGAAGGACGCGGGTTCGATCCCGGCCGTGGTGGTGGAATTTCGACGGAGGCGAAATTCTAGAGGCCCATGTGCTGTGCGATGTCAGCGTACGTTAAGGAACCCCAGGTGGTCGGAATTTCCGGAGCCCTTCACTACGGCGTCCCTCATAGCCTAAGTTGCTTTGGGACGTTAAACCCCGATAAACCAAACCAAGCTGTGTTAAAGAGGGTGAGAATGTGTGGGGCAAGCGCTTGTGAGCTGGGGATTGAAAAGTTTCTGTGCATTTATTTCTGTTCGTGCCAATAAACCATCAGTTGAAGTCAGCGTTCTTCCTGCGCGTATCTCCTTTCTTTGTCCTGTGTATTTCGCGCTGAAAAAAAATCCATTCTACGTACCAAGACCAACTAGCCCGTCTTTCCACTTTAACAAGCCGGTTACATGAGCTCGGGAAACAACTTTCATATGATAAAAGCCAACGAGAATTCCGGTTTACTCCTCTGCTCGCTTGCACGCAGACAACAAAAACAAGGAAAAATGCATATGGATACTTTGTGTGTTGTGTTTTATGGCACATAAGAAACTGAGGCCATCATGCGCCAAGAACAAGGTATAGGAAAAGTCTTTTGTTGAATATTATAGAAATGTTCGAATCCTCCCTGCTCTAGAGGCCCTCAAACTTTAATATTACCCAGTGAACACATACACAAATTTTAGAAATGGCTACAAGTAAAAGCTTTAAAGTGGGCCGGGTAACCTCAGTAGCCTTCCTTGGCTGCGGAAGGACATCGAGGCTCCCAACCAATTCAAAATAAAAGCCTCAGCTTTCTTCTCAGGCATGAGAAAGTGGCTGAGGTGTACTAAAATTCAAACAAACCAGTGGGAAAAAATTTAGAGTTTCTTGAGAAATCCCGTTTCGTTAAGAAAGCTAAAAACACATGATATATCAACAATTGCATCATCTCCTAAAAGCAGTGCGGGATGAAAAGGAATGCATTTATTATAAAATTCAGTAAAATACGTTTTACTTAGTCCTTCCAGTTCCACACAAGAGAATAAATTGTGGTTAACTGTGAGTTCATCTCCGCATTCTTGGCAAACAGGTTTGTCCTGTTTCGTTAGTAGGAAGTTGTGCGTAAGGTGCGTGTGGCCTATTCGCAGACGGCATACGATCACTTCCTTGAAACGTTCTTGGTGCACACACGACTTAAATTCACCTAAAACTGGTTTTACCAAGTGTAGTTTATTATTTACCTCATTGTTACAAGCCGACTGCCATTTTTTTCTTAGTTTCCTTGCTACTAATTTCATGCAATCATTAAATAGTATATTTACTTTCTTTATTTCCTTGCCACGAGCTTTAGCAGCACACACATCTGCTTCCTCATTGCCTTTTATTCCCACATGACTCGGGGCCCAGCACAGTTTTATATTTTGTCCTTGAGCTGTGGCAGTTACTGTGTTGTGTATGATGTAACCAAGCAGAGGGGAGCTTGCATTTTTTTAATGGAGAGCTGCAAGCACACTTAAGGAGTCTGTGTAAATAATCGCATTTTTGAGGTTCTCAGTATATTTTCTATGGCCCCACATACTGCGTAGCACTCCGCGGTGAAGATGGAGGAACACTGTGGTAGTCTTACTATTTCCTCCGAATTCCCTCGCACCACTGCGCTTCCTACGCAACTATCTGTTTTTGATCCATCAGTATAAAATTCTGTAAAACTACTGTATTTTTCTTTAAGCGCACGAAATTCTTGTATTATATGTTGCTGTGGAGTTAGTTTTTTAAGGAAATATGCAAGAGGGAGGTCACAGATTGCAGGAAACTTGAACCATGGAGGCAGTGGACCACGGTTTCGAGCAATGCCAGGTAATGCATCCATTACGCCGAGGTTTTTGCACGTATCTTCAAAACGCAGGAGAAGTGGCCTTATAGCTAATGGTCTGTTAAATAGTGTTCTAGATGGGCACTTTGTGACTATTTGGTGACAGATATGTTTAGGTAGGGAACGAATTTTTAAAACGTACGAGCATGTGAGCATGGTTCCTCTCTCTGTAAGTGATGGTTCGTTGGTTTCCACATAAAGACTTTATTGGTGACGTCCTGTATGCACCGGTGGAAAGACGCAAGCCTAAATTATGTACTGGATCTAGCCGTTTAAGGTATGATTGCCTCCCTGATCCATAAACTACGCATCCGTAATCAAAAGTAGAATGTACTACAGAGCGATGAATCTGTAAAAGACCAGTCCTATCGGAACCCCAGTGTTTTCGTGAAAGTACTTTTAGTATATACAGAGATTTAGAAGCTTTCTTTTTGAGTATGTTTATGTGTGGTAGGAATGTGAGCTGTTTGTCATAAGTTATTCCTAGAAATTTGTGCTCATCTTTAATTGGTAGTGGGACTTCATTTAAATGCAGGGAGGGATCAGTGTGCAGTTCTCTTCTAAGCGAGAAAAGAAAAGCTACTGACTTTTGCTTAGAAAACTTGAAACCATTTTTGTCTGCCCATGTTGTTAGTTTATTTACTGTCATCTGTATTTGCCTCTCGCACGATGTAACGCTAGAGGATGTGCAAGCAATCTGGAGATCGTCGACGTAGACTGAACACATGATAGACTTTGAAATTATTTTTGCTAGGGAATTCATTTTTACTATAAAAAGCGTGGTGCTTAAATGCACCCCTGAGGCACGCCGTTCTCTTGAATGAAATTCTTAGAAAGAGTGGCACCCAGGCGTACTTGAAATGAACGGTTGGTCAAAAAGTCACTCAAGCATTTCAGCATTCTACCAAGGATTCCGAGGTCTCCAAGGTCCCGCAGTATGCCAAACCTCCATGTGGTGTCATAGGCTTTCACTAAATCGAAAAAGACCGCAAGGAAGTGTTGCTTATGTATAAATGCTTCTCGGACTGTGTTCTCTAGGCGGGCTTGGTTGTCGGTTGTAGGGCACGCCTTTTTAAACCCACACTGATGGATGTCAAGAAGATCACGGGATTGTAATATAAACATTAATCTAATGTTAAGGACGCTTTCGAAGGATTTGGCAAGTACGCTTGTTAGGGCTATAGGCCTGTAATTGCCAGGGCAGGTAGGTGCTTTTCCCGGCTTCAATAACGGCACAATAATGGCTTTTTTTCAAGCCTCTGGAATCTCTCCTGATAACCATATTTTGTTAAAAAATTTCAGAAGCGAGTCTACAGCGTGTTCGGACAGGTGGACAAGCATTTCGTAATGGACTTCATCTGGTCCTGGTGCAGTTTGCTTACCGGAGGAAAGTACGCTGTTAATTTCTTGTAGAGTAAATGGGCGATTATATGCTTCGTATGCACTGCCCTTTATCGGGAGCCTTTCTTTTTCGGCTGTGTTTTTATATTTTAAAAATGATTCTGTATAGTTAGAGGAACTAGATACAGTGGAAAAATGTTCACCTAATATGTCTCCTTGTTCTTTTATATTTGTCTGTACACCAGGGGCTGTCAGAAGAGGAACTATAAATGGAGAGTAGCGACCATCCATTTTGTGTACTGCCTCCCACATTTTTTTCGAAGAGACTTGGCTGTTTATCAAGGAAATGAAACGCTGCCATGATGATTTTTCGGCATTTCGACGTATGTACCTGGCTTTTGCTCTTGCTTTAAATTTTAAAGTTTATAAGGTTCTCCTGTGTGGGGTATCGGCGAAATATACCCCAAGCTTTATTTTGTTGTTTTTTTGCTTCTTTGCAATCTCGTGTCCACCACACTTTATCCTTGCGTTGTACTATTTCTGAAGATTGGGGGATTGCCAATTGTGCGGCAGCAAGAATAAAATTTGTTAACTTTTCATTTATTTCATTTACATTAAGATTTTCTAACGTAATATTTTCTAACGTGGCTGCTGTTCTAAAAAGCTGCCAGTCCGCTAAATTGAGCTTCCAACACCGTGGTTATGTCTGGGTGACTGATGGTGGGGATGGCAGGCAGATTTCAACAGGGAGATGATCGGTTCCATATGGGTTGCCTAAAACATCCCATTTAAAACCGCTAAAAACTGATGGACAGCTAAAAGACAAATCTAAAACACTCATTTTTCCTGAACTAGGGGAGCAATAAGTAGGTTTACCGGTGTTAAATAAACAAATATTGTTCGATAGTATAAAATCCTCAATAACCTGACCTCTGCTATCGGTTTTCTCACTGCCACACAAATAAGAGTGTGCATTAAAATCGCCAACTATCAAGTATGGCTCCGGTAACGGTTCTAAAAGGTTCTCTAATTCATGCTGTCTTACTTCGAGATGTGGTTGAACATATACGCAACAAAGTGTTATGGTTTTGTAACCAACCGCGGTGGCTGCTACGGCTTCGAACATAGTTTTGAGTTTCATCTCGCTAGCTGCTACGCCAGGTTGCACAATGATTCCTACGCCTCCCGAGTGTCTGCTCGCCCCCTCTCGGTCACGGCTGAAGACAGTATACTTCTTTAGCAGCTTTGTGTGCTGAGGGCCTAGATTGGTTTCCTGCACACATAAATAGGGGAAATTGTGTTTAAAATGTCTTTTATGTCGTTATAGTTATTTACGAGACCTCTGCAGCTCCAGTGTATTATGAAAGCCATCTTGATGTTGAGTGCGTGTGTGCAGATAAAATTAGATTAACTATGATTTGGCCCCGTAACATGTACACCTCAACTATAACCAAATATGACGAAACCCAGGGTAATTCGCCACACAAGGTTAACCCTAGCCGCCCATGAAGAAAGGAAAAAAACCGGGACACGAGGCGGAGACAGGACAGTAGTCAGAAAGAAGATAGGAAAGTAAAAGATGCAGAGGAGGACAGGAAAAGGCGACTGCCGATTTCCCCCGGTCGGGCCAGGCCGGAGGTGCCGTCTACAGGAAGCTGGGGCCAAAGTGGTGTGCTGCCTCCACCGAGGGGCCTTTAAGGTCCAAACGCTCGGCATCGGCTCGACCACCAGGATCCCCTTTTCCCTGGACACGGCGATGCCACGCACGGCTAGACGCCCGTGGTGATGCACTGTTCACCATCATCCCCTTGCGGGGATTTCCCTGCGGATGCTCGGGAACCCGTGGTGTCGCCACTCACCAACGCCTGCAAGCTGCAGACGCCCCCCTGCGGGAAATCTGGATACTTTAGTCTGCTTATCATCCCCTTTGATGGATAGTAGACCTGGGCTTTTACACACAATACGGACTAACAAAAACTGCACGCGAAAAAGCGGTACCACAACTTGCAGCGAGCAGTGCTGCTGCAGCAGCTTTTAGTTACATGTTAGGAGGCAGGAGCTGCAGCCCATGTCATATAATCGCAATCGCAGCTGGCAATGAGCAACTTCTCTTAGTCACTGAAGCTTACTTCTGCGTTTAAGAGTAATCCTGTTAAAACTCTCAGTCTAAAAATACAGTTATTGGCTTTTCCCGTGGAGAAAACTAATTGCTACGAAAATTATGATGATGACCTTAAATTTTTATTGCGCAAGGGAACCTGCGGCCAAAGAGCGCCATGGCGCAAAGTATTTTCCTTTACTCAAGGTGGGGTCAAAGACCCATTTCCTAAACAATTCACCCTGAATAAGCCGATCGCACCGGGCCAGGGAAAGCTTCTACCCATTGCTTGTACCATCTCTCTTGTACCCATTGCATCACCGATGGGTATTCGGCGTGACACTGGGGATCGAACCCCGCAGCTCCCGCATGCGAGAATTGCTGCGGAAATGATGTCGGCACCAAATCCTGATGTCCTAAAACTAAGGGATGGACAGTTGGTTAAGTGGAGATCCTCCAGTCTCGCACTGCACTCTGGGTCAGCTCTTTTTAGTCTGCGCGCAAGGAAATGAATAACAAAATCCCGCTAAGGCAGCTCTTGCAGGACGAACACGCAGAATAACAAAATGCTGGGCGCATTTTGACTGACCTATCTTACTCTTCATGGCCAGTCCTGGAAAAAAAATGCTACTCACTCGTGGTCAACATTTTTTCTCTGAAAAGCTCAGCTCCAAATTTCACTACAATCCGAGTTCTATACTGCCTAGCTTTCCTTTATAAAGTCATGCGGCTGAGCGCACATTTCCTGCATTCACTCCGTCGTCACTGAGCATATATAACCGCCACCAACTGCAGCGACAGGTTCAAGTTTTCGCATGCAGCAAGCTGGCGGGCTCTCATTGTCCTAACCAACCCCCGCTACCCTAGCGGATAAATGCCACTCTTCTAAAGTTATCTCCATTTCAGGTTGTCATCAAAACCTGAAGTACACAAGAGCAGCGCCAGGGTCATGTTGGCGGGCCCCAGGAGAAAGGCACCGCCCAGCTTGGTCCGTAGCATGGACACTGATAAATGCGGGTAATTTACCTTTGAGCAGGCCTCCTCCCTCTACCAGATAACACTGACTTTTCTTCGATAAACATGTACCGAAAGACCTCTATAATTATGCCCGCAATTCATGTAGTCCTACGAGCCGAAATGAAATTTTTTCCCCATTTCTGCACTCTGTATAAAAGGTGCTACGCCGGGTACTACAAGGTTAGCAGAAGCAGCTCACGTCGGCGAAATGGACAACTGTGCCGCTTTTCAAACCTAGTCCTATGCTTGACTTAATAACTAAGTTCTTTCTGATCTGGCAAGGCGAGAGACTGAACAGCTGCGCAATGCTGGGCAGCCACGCTTACCGCGGGGCCGGCGAATCTCGGTGGTCGGCTTGGTCGATTCGCTGGACAGGCCGACTCGGCGTGCCAGTTTGGGAGTCTCAGTTGGCTTCATCGCCTCCTTGTAAACTGCGCACAGAAAAGCCGAGAAACAGGAACGCTTATACGAGAGACAACAGACAAAATCCCTTTCCGAGTTAAGAAAGAGAGCGCGGGGGGTCCGAAAAACTCAGAAAGGGCTTTTCAGCTTTTTCTGAGCTTGAAGGAGGGGGGTGGGGGGAGAGCATTCCCAAGCTGAGAAGGAAGTTTTGTTATACAAGACAAGCCAGTCCACTTCAAGACAGTCAAACGGTCCATAGCCAGATCAGGATTAGAATCTAATTCAGAAGTTATGTAAGCATCGCATGCCAAGCAGCTTTCAATTCCAGATTGCACGGCTACAAAACGCAGGCTTCCCACGAACTCTTCAACCGATTCGTTGATCTAAAAAATAGAAGGTAAAAACAGGAATGTCCCTGAGAAGGGTAAAACCTGTAGTTGCCCCTTACTCACTGCGAGTAGCACACACTTTGAAGAAGTTCGCAAATAAGTTCAATGTTCCTCTAGTTTTTCCGCCCATTTCATGCTGACTGCTTTGTGCCTCCGGATTAACAACGAAAAAAAAAACCGGCACAACTAAGCATGCCCAAATATTTTTCGGTTGCAAGGAACGGGTGCATGGAAGGGGTGCTTAATTATATTTTGTTCACATGCAGCAGACAGGGAAGAGTTTCAAGGAGCATCTGAAGGAACATGACAGATCACTATAGAGAAGGGTGCCGGATCTAATATCCCCCTCCGTTGCAAATAGTGTAAGTGCATTGGCTTAGATGAAACTTGTTCTGGACAGAAGTCGAGACAGTCTAGCCCGCGATTGTAAGAAGCCTCTATCAAAAGAAACGGCTTAGTTTGCGTTAGTGAACCATCAAAGTTGCTGCACGAGAGTGAACTAGCCTTTTTAGAATGCCGCTGTTCAATTTGGAGCATAAGTATAGAGCCGTGAACTGCGCATGCCTGATTAACTGAAAGTTACTCTTTTGGCGGAGGCTGTGTTGTCGCTGTATTTCACAGGCACCTATCGGTTTTAGATAGTTCTTTTCATTTGATTTGGCCCTGTAGCCCACATGCCACAGCTCACATTTCACATTTTTACCAAGTTTTCGATTTTAGTTTATTCATCTTATCCTGCACGTCTGTTATCACTTTTTATGGCGCTCTACATCATGTGAAGTTTACTGCCACTGATTAGCGCCGCCACTGTGCGCCTATAGATTTTGCGTTTCCTTGAATAAAAGCTCTTGTCCCTGTCACTCTTGCGTTCCTTCGTGTTCGAGCTTTTTATAGTCACATTCCTTAGCTAGATTCGCTATCACGCCTGTTTTGAGGTTCAAATTGATTTGTGGAAAGATTTTACACCCCTAAGCCACACTCTGGCCTTAAGCACGTTCTTAGTATACAGCGACTTTACCAGAACCTGTAAGTGAAGCATAAAGGCAGACAAAAGAGCTACAACTGGGGCTAGTTGGAAATGCATCCTTGAAGGTATTGGTGAGCGCTACCAAAATACGGAAAGGGACGAACACACAAGACAAGCGCTTGTCTTGTGTGTTCGTCCCTTTCCGTATTTTGGTAGCGCTCACCAATACCTTCAAGGATAAAGGAAGATTAGATAGACCTATTATTCGTGCTCCCATGCGGCTCGAA
Organism: Amblyomma americanum; assembly: GCF_052857255.1. NCBI lineage: Eukaryota > Metazoa > Arthropoda > Arachnida > Ixodida > Ixodidae > Amblyomma > Amblyomma americanum. The sequence continues at coordinate 113,054,551 of NC_135497.1, read as the reverse complement.
TTTTCTTCCAGCAGATGTATTTTTTTTAGATTCCGTTTCGTTTACCCTTCTTCTAGGCATTGTTACGAACGGAAAACGCCAACATGCCAAGAATGTCCAAGCGACTGGGAGTCATCAATCGACAAACGCTTCAAGGAAGCGCCGGCGTGGCTGCGGTGCCACGAATCTAGATGGCGGCGTCCACTAGGGATCCCCCCTGTTGTCTACGGGGGTGAAATGGTCATCCGCTGCCTGGGAACATTTCTCGGGACCGTGGTTCACATTAGTTCACGGCGCCGGACCCACCCGGGACGCAACTACATGGTGTCGGCGGAGGCGGCGGGCAGCGCGGTGCTGCAAGCGAGTCACGGCAGACACGGCTGTGTTTCATTGAGGCGAGCAACGACACCGGAATGCTCGTGCTTCGGAAAGGGCCTCGTCTTCCCCTAAGTGTCTTGCCCTAAGTGGAACCATCTGCGCAAGTGCGGCGGCGGCCTTTCGTTCCCACGGAGCGCTGTGCAGTGCAAGTGTCTGACCTTCGACGCCGATTGGGCCTCCATTCAGGCTTTTCATCACTGCTGCAGGGACAGCACGGACCATAACTTTCCATAAGTGGCGAGAATGCGTTGTTGGGGGCGTCCTGGTAGGCGGATCCTAAAGGCTGGACACATGGTCGACATCACAGTGATTGGACGCATTTTAAATGAACTAAATTCCCCAACAAGGGACCTGGGGACAGGGGACCCTATTTAAGGAGCAGTTCGGCATGTGATCGACCAGCTCCCGATTCACTATTTTGAACTCTGCTAAAATGTAAATAAACCGCTCCACATCGAAGCCCATCTCGTCTCTTCGTCACCCCGTAGCAGCAGACTCCCGATCCGGAACCCGTGGACCTCGGTCTGGCGAGAGACGGCCCAGGCGAACCTGGGGCCCACATCTTACAGCCTCCATAACCGGCGTTGCCCGCCACTGCCTACGTCACCGGGAAGCCACGATGAATTACGCGGAACCAAAGGAAGAAACCGAAATGCTACTCAGAAGTATAGGACCCAAGGACAGAACAAGAACAGCCGCCGCGGTAGCTGAGTGGTTAGGGCGGTCGGCTACTGAGCCATAATACCCGGCTTCGAACCCGACCACGGCGGCCGCGTTTCGATGGAGGCGAAACGCACAAGGCGCCCGTGTGCTGTGCGATATCGGTGCACGTTAAAGATCCCCAGGTGGTCCAAATTATTCCGGAGCCCTCCAATACGGCACATCTTTCTTCCTTTCTTCTCTCAGTCCATATCCTTTAACTCTTCCCTTACGGCTCGGTTCAGGTGTCCGCCGAGATATGGGAGACAGATACTGCGCCATTTCCTTTCTCCAACAACCAAGTGACGCCGCGATCACTTTCAACAAATAGCTGCAATGCCGAACGCGTCCAAACGGCCACAGTGCAGGTCTTTAACTTCGGGCTATAGTCATCCCAACAAACACGTTCCAAAGCCAGGCGCACAAAGGCTTAGTGTTGCGTTCTAATTTCTGCTCTAATTTCATCTTTAGCAAATACCACAAATTGCAAAGTTGTCCAAGAGGGGAACCAGCCGGGCCAGTTGGTGCATGACAAGGATTCAAAGCGCTACGGACAGGACAAGTGAAGGAGACACACACACCAGCGCTACTAACAACTGAAAGAATTTTATTGCGCCAAGACCTGAGCATGCGCAGAACCTTGCTACTGTTTCTATCTTTTTATGTTTCTATGCAGTGGGCGTTGTCCATTGGTATACATTGCTCCTGGCGCAATAAAATTCTTTCAGTTGTTAGTAGCGCTGGTGTGTGTGTCTCCTTCACTTCTCCTGTCCGTAGTGCTTTGAATCCTTGCAAAGTTGTGCTCCGGCGCTTGGTGTTACGGCGTGTTAGCTACCTCGGCTATAGTGGATCGAACACCGAATTAGAAATATGTGACTGTTTTCCGATAAACTACTATTTTTAAAAACAAATGCTACTTCGCAACACGACAACGTTCAACAAGCATTTAGAATGCCAGCGTGGCACCGTAGTTCAACCCTCCCATAAAAGCAGTACACGCTTGAGCTATCGCTTAACAGCCATGCCTTAATCTCCGGCAGACAGCGAACGGACTCCACAGCCGTCACTGCAGACAGCATGCTGAAAAGTCCGAAAGATCACTAGTCGGAGCCTGAGCGAGCCTCAAGAGAACGTACCTGGTGTAGTGCCTCTGGATCTGGTTGTCCTTGACCTTTCACAGAAAGCCGTGCTTCACGCTGAGTCCCGAGGAGGGTCCCCCTCTGCGGAGTCTTGCCGCTACTCTGTGCATAGCATGGCCTCGTTTCGTCCTCGATTTTTTTTTATCGCCCGTCGCGCACGAATCTGCGGCCAGGAGGAACACGATGAAGCTCCTTGATAGCACTGGCAATCGCGGGGAACACCGACGCACTTCCAGCACGAACACGCCATACAGAGACAACGAATCACCTCAAGAATCTGCACTGCCAGCCAGTGAACAAATATGGCTCAGAATTTACCTCAAGGCAGTCGAACTGTGCACGCGAGAAAGCTCGAGTGCACAAGCGGTATCACAGGAACGTTATCACACCAGCGATATCGGACACAAAAGAGCCAGCGGAGCCCTTTACCGGCACTGCGTTATGTGATTTGCCCTTCCCCGACGTGTCTCGACCTTCGTCGCTTAGCACTGCCAAGACACCAAGCGTCGCTAGCACATCGAACCGCAGAAGAACCGCGCTCGCGCTACTGCGCTACTGCAGCCAAGATTAGCAGGAAAGGGAAGGAGACAGGCCTTGCCCCCGTAACGTGTCACTGAGCTAAGCAGTCCGGCCACTGAACGAGGGTTCTAACTTCCGGGCGTGGTCGATCGGACTAGTTGGTGATTCATGGTAGCAAAAACAGAAAACGCCGCACATTTTAGACAGGGACAGATTAAAGATGAGAACCACCCCGCCGACTTCAGGATTCCGAATGGAGGCAACACGTAGAACGAGCAGGGAGGCACCTGAAAAATCGCCGGGTTCGAATGCACGTCACAGATCGAAGTACAAGCGCAACTTTAAAACTTATCATATAATAGCGTACGCGACAACGTCATACGAAGGAAATTAAAAAAATAACAGACATAACAGAGGCGTTTGCAGGTGTGAAAAGTATGGTACGAAATAAAAGACACAAAGAGTCAAAAGAGGCTGTTAGGAAAGCTGAAAAGGAGTGAAATTGAGAAAAAAAAATTAACGAAGCCAGTACGATAAAACAACTCAAATTACGTGGGATTAAGAAAATCTGTTTCAAGCTTTCTTAGAGCTACAGAGAAAGTAATGACAATCTTTCCCTAAGATACAGTACCTACGCATTGACATCCACCCAAGCGCTGCCATACGGCTACACAGGGAAGGTGCACAGTTTCCACAGAAACTTTGTAGTGTAAGTAATTTCGTCCTATTCCGGGGCTCGAACCCGGCACCAGGACGAATTTTTCTTTAAATACGAAGTTTGTGTGGAAACTGTATAACTTTTCTGTTGAGCCGCATGCATGCAATTGGGTGGATGCCAATGAGTAATTACTCCCTTATTACAAATCTACTCCACCTTGGGGGATTCCGCGAAAACATGGGACACTTTAAGCAACGAGCTCCATATTCCCCTTCAAAATTCTGTAATCACTGTTGAATTGATACTTGGGTCTTTCACTGAGACTCCGCCTGGTTTGTCCGACGTGCGCTTTGCAAGAGCTTAAAGAAATTTTGTACACAACCCGAACTTTGCAAATCCAATATGGTGGTGCTTGTTTGTGTGAACTGGCTTTCGCGCTGCAGCATCGTTAACCCTCAGCCCAGACAAGTGCCCGAGCTGCCAACGATCCGACCTACACTCCGGCATTCCGTTTAGGCATTCACCACACCAACCGGTGGCGTCCCACCCATACCCCCCCCCCCCTCCTCCTCTTGGGATCATGGGGTAGCCAAAGGGGCCATGGACTGAGCGCCTTTCTTCCCGAGACCTCTATGACCAGCACAAACCGCAATACCAGCGACAGCTGCTCTGGCGGGCCGGCAGGATCGCGGCCGCTCATCATCATCATCATCACCATCATCATCATCATCAGCCTGACTACACCCACTGCAGGGCAAAGGCCTCTCCCATGTCTCTCCAGTTAACCCTGTCCTTTGCCAGCTGCGCCCACCCTATGCCTGCAAACTTCCTAATCTCATCCTCCCACCTAACCTTCTGCCGCCCCTGCTACGCTTGACTTCTCTCGGAATCCACTCCGTTACCCTTAAGGATCGGTTGTTATCTTACTTTTGCATTACATTCCCTGCCCAAGGCCATTTTTTCCTCTTGATTTCGACTAGGATGGAGCCTTGCATTGAGAGCTCCACTCAGGAAGACTAACTGCACTCAATAAACTAAAGTCACAAAATAAGCTCTGGCGCTGCTAATGTTGCCAGCAATGGCTTTGTTCAGGGGCAGAAAAATCAAATGTGAGGAGGTTTTAAAAAAGGCTTTTTTAAGTAAGATTTACTTCTTTTAACAACATCTCTATTCTTTTGGCACTTTGTTATCGCAGTCCTGCATATATTGGTGCGCATTTGCATGTGAACCATTTTCTGGTGCATATTGTAGCCATTATAACCATACTTGGTACTACATATTACCCGCATTTGAAAGTAGCTGGCTTTGCTTGCCAATGTTTTGAAGTTCTGTTCATTGTACCTTTTGACTAGACTAACTAGGTAGAGCTTTCCAGTTGTTTATTATTTGTTGGATAATGCTGTTAACTGCAACTTCCTTTCTGCTTGCTGGTAATGAATTCTCGAGCCAGTTACAGCCTCTGTGTAAGTCTGTGCTGTTATCTGCTTAATGAATGAGTTGCTTAGAATTTGCTGCAGAGCACTGCTAAAGCACGAGCAAGCAAATTATGTCTTAAAAGGTTAATTTCCTGTGCTTCAAAAGGCATACACACTATGCGAGAGTCTGGGAACGGTATAAATATTTTGTTTTTGCGGTGCGCTGGTACAGCGCATAAGCAGCAATATACTCGCACTGTCTTGCTGATGTAATGTGAAGCTTTTGGTGCCACTCAAATGATTATGGTGATGCATTAATTCTGTGCTCTCAGCATTGAAGCAAAAGCATGTTGCAGACGAGGAGTCCAATGTTTTAGCCCTCCTTGTTTTATGGCTGTTGTGCACGTACACCTTCCTGAGTGATGGAGTGATGCTGCTCTAAGAAAAGTGGGTCCACCTAACTCGTGAAGCTTGCTTCCTTACAATGCGTGGCGTACTCGTGGGTGTGCTACGAGATATTCTTTCAACGTTTTCCGTGATTGGTACGCGTTAACTGATACGTTCACGATAAGCCGCTACGCCGTAAGCGGGCATCAAGATATGAGGCTGAATGAAAGCGGAGGCGGAGGATATCGTGCTGCAACTTCCTAAGCACAAGTATTGCTCATGCGAGTACACCCTGAACTGGCTTGACAAGGTTTTACTGCGTTACGAAACTGGTACTGCAAAATGCTTAGGACTTAGTATGCACTAAAAACCTGAATTTATTATTGAAAGGTTGGAAAGCAGAATGGGTGGTTTGTGCATCTTCTTCATAAGGTTTTTGTTCCAATTGATTTGAAGGCGCTACAAACGTTTTTAAAGCAATGGGCTTGGGGACGGGAAGACGTCAGCATCTTTTACGTTCCTTGTAGAACCATAAAGTGCGCCCAGTTTAAGCCATGCCCACATGGTTGTATGCACTTGGTGGGAACTTGCAGAATGCTGACCCCGCGCTGTGTCGTGGTCGCTAAGAGCACATGTGCTCCTACAAAGTCTAGTTTGCATTATTTTTAAAACTAGTTTAGCATATAATGGGTATACGGGCCTTCTGGGACACGACCGAAAATCTTTAGCGAACTCTGAACTATTGGAGCTACCCAGATAAGTGCCGCTGTCCGCAAGCCGCGGTGGCTGAGTGGTTATGGTGCTCGCCTGCTGACCTGAAAGACACGAGCTCTATCCCTGCCGCAGCTGTCGCATTTCGATGGAGGCGAATTTGTGGAGGCTCGCGTACCGCGCATTGTCAGCGCACGTTAACGAACTCCAGGTGGTTGAAATTATCCGATGACCCTCCACTACGGCGTCCCTCATAGACCGAGTTAATTGCTTTGGGGCGGCCATAGACCGCAAGCCGCAGTTGCTGTCTAAAGGGCCCATAATTCCCTCACAGATGCGGGCCAACCTGACCGTGATGCGGGACCTGGCTCAGCACACACGCGTGTAGCCTTCCAAACGGGTGCGGAACCTGCTCGAGTTCATGGAGCGCATCAACAACAACGAGGCTATCCGCAACGATATGGACAGCTGGGGTCTCCGGTTCGACGACTCAGTCGTCAGAATCGACGCCCGCGTGCTGCCACCCGAGAAGGTGATGCAGGGCAGCAACACGTACCGCTACAGCGCGGCCACGGCCGACTTCTCGCGCGAGACGCGCGACCGGCCGCTGCACGTGGCCGTCGCCGTCGAGTCGTGGATCGTCCTCTGCCACCGGCGCGAGGAGGCCAATGTGACGGAGTTCGTGCGCACCCTAATGTTCGTGTGCCCGCCCATGGGCGTCAAGATCAGGCAACCGCGCCTGGTGCTGCTGGACGACGACCGACCCTCAGGCTCCGTGTATGCCCTGCGCCAGCTTGCCAGAGGGAGCAATATTGAGCTGGCTTTGATCGTGCTTCCCAACAACCGCAAGCACCGCTACGACCTCATCAAGAAGGAGGCCTGCGTCGACCTCGGCCTCCACACGCAGGTCGGCCGAGGCTATTGTTCTTTGTCGCCCGAAGTGGGTAGCGAGATCCAGTAAAAACTCTGGATTCACTTTCAAGACTTACCACGAGTCTGTTTTTGTATACTGTAAGATGACCATTGTAGAGGAAGCCTGTGGCTTCGTCAAGTGGTCTTCATGACAGCTTTTTCTGCAGACCTCTGGCATCCTGTATATTTTATTTGATGCCAACAAGAGTTATTATTATCATTATTATAGAGCGCCGAGCCCAGCTTCCTTGAAACACAATTGGAATCAGTTGGAATGAGGTTCCCCTTGCCCTTTGTAAGCAAAATAGGAAAATGGTGTGGTGTGCTGTGATGTGGTGTGCTTTTTCAGGACTCAAATAATTTAGAATTAGTTCATTTCAGTTGTTCTTCGGTTAGTTTCATTTGTATAAATGGAGGCTCCAATTGGTCATAACTGGCGAGAACGCTGTGCGCAAAGAGAATAATCACTTCGTTTCACGTGGTGAGCACCGAGCAATTCTCTGGCCAAGAGCATCACTGTCCAGTTGGTCGTGCTGTAATCTGTATTACTGTCAAGATTAGCTGTTGCCTCTTTTCCCTGCGCTGTAATCACTTACGCCAAGAACGATGCGAGGGCTGTCAAGGTGTGAAAGTTGGTCGACGTGTAAGTGTTGACGTAGCAAGGAGCTGTAGGGTCAGATGAGGCAAGTAGACTGAGGAAATATAGTCCAAGGTTCGACGGAACACCGTCTGGTCAGGGCGAAGCATGATTTATTCACAAATGAAAATTGGGTCACTGACCAAGTCGAAAGATGAAAAATGACGTTTCGGGTCCCATACGGGGCCCTTGTTCACAATGAGGCTGTCACAGAAGAAGGAATGGTTATATACGCTTCAGAATCTTCTGCAATCTTTTCACGTAGATAGGATGTAGCGTGCCCTGATTCTTGTTTAGCGTGTTGGCCGTTGTCTGGATGATTAGGGATTCTAGATGAAGTCTTGCAGATAGGTTTCTTTCCGTCGCCAAGATTTCCACCTCATCCCAGCCAATCTCGTGGCCAGTGGACAGCACGTGCTCTGCAACTGCATTTTTTGCTGCGCGCTTGTTTCTGACGTCGCCCTGGTGCACCTTCATGCGCCGCTGGAAGTTCCCGGTTTCCCCAATGTAGACGGAGGGGCAGTCGCTGCAAGGGATCCTATAAACAACGCCAGGGAACTTGGCACGTGGTAGCGGGTCCTTCACGTTGACCACATCGGCTCGCAGTTTGCTAGTTGGCACGTGTGCAATGTGCACTTCGTGTTTACGGAAAATCCTAGAAAGGGCCTCGCTGATCTGACGCACGTAGGGAATCGCAGCACGTTTTATCTTTTTTGTCAGCTGTTGTGCTCCTCGTGTGTAGGTGGCTTTCTTGGTGACTTTGCTGGTAAAATTTCTAGGGTAGCCGTTTCGCTCAAGATCGTGCTGTATAAGCTTCATCTCGTTGCCAAGGCTGACCGGGTCGGAACAGATGTTTTTAGCACGGTTGACAAGTGACGCAACCACTGAACGCTTGTGAGCCGTAGGATGAGCGGAATCAAAATCCAGGTATCTCCCCGTGTGCGTTGCTTTTCCGAAGACGCTGAAGGCTAACCGATGCGCATCACGTTTGACGAGCACATCCAAGAACGGGATCATGCCGTTCGCTTCCTCTTCCAAAGTGAAATTTATGGATGGCTCTACGGCATTCAGGTGTTCAAGGAAGCTGTGAATGTGCTGCTTGTTTAAAATGCAAAAGCAGTCATCAACATACCTCAGAAACACCTTTGGACGATGTGTGAACGAGTTCAGGGCTTTCTGTTCAATAGACTCCATTGTCAGGTTGGCAGCCGTGACTGAAATGGACGCTCCCATTGCGGTTCCGAAGATCTGCTTGTACACCGTGCCGTTGTAAGAAAAATACGTATTGGCTAAGCAGAAATGAAGCAATTCGCTGATCTCGCTGACGTTCAACGGCGTGCGATCGGGAAATGAGGGGTCGTTTTTTATGAGCTCCTTGCAGGTTTCCACAGCAAGATCGACCGGGACACTTGTGAACAGGAAACATACATCAAAGGACACGAGCACATCGCTTTCTTCGAGGACGACATCCTTGACTTTTTCAATAAAGTCTTGCGAATTCTTGATGTGCGTCGCTGTTTGTCCCACCAACGGAGCCAACACTTTGTGCAGATAACCGGATAGACGGAAAAGAGGCGACCTGGTGAAATCCACGATTGGCCTTAGCGGAGTACCACTTTTGTGAATTTTCGGCAAGCCATATATTGCCGGAGCGGATCCGTTAGTGCAAAGAAGCCTGTAGTACAGTTTTCTTTGAGAAGGCGGAAGACCACTGAATATGTCAGACAGGATCACTTGCAAGCGGGACTGTATTTTGGACGTAGGGTCCTTACTGAGCTTGCAGTAGGTTGTCGCGTCCTCGAGCATCTCTGACATTTTTGAGTGGTACGCAGACCGGTCAAGCACAACAGTCACATTTCCTTTGTCTGCGGGCAGAATTGCAATATCTTCCTTCTTTCTCAGCGACTCGAGGGCCTTCCGTTCACCTTCGGAAAGAATGTGCTCATGGTGCTGTTTCCGCATTCCTTTAAGAACACCGATCGCATTCATTCTGACATCTTCTTGTACGTCTTCATCAAGAAGACTAATGGCTCTTTCCACAGCGCAAATCATCTTCCGCGTATCCGGCGGCTTCCCCTGATTGAAATTCAAGCCTCGGCTTAGCACCATTTCTTCGGTGGCACTCATGGTGTACGACGACAAGTTTTTAACCTTGAAGACTGGTCCTCTAGACTCGTTCCTTTTTTCCCCCAGCAAAGTGCATAGTTTGCTTCTTTGCGAAACTTCGTGCGTTTCTGTTGTGCGCCTCTCTTCTTGGTTGGCAGCTAGTTGTACCTCCGCGTAGATTTCTGGCATGCGGAACTCTAGTTGCCACTTCGCAAAGAAAGCCTCCTGTTGTAGGCGCTTCAAGGTGCACTTACATTCATCGATGCGGGCTTGTACAAGCTGTCGCTCTGCCTTCGTCACGACGTGGCGTCCAAAGGCGGTGTTCACAGGTCGACGAAGCTTCAGTGATCTTGGGGTCACGTTGTTCGATTTGCACTCCAGGCTGAAGCGCAAGTGGGTGCTGAAGGCTGCTAGGCGTGCAGAGAGGCTTATGAAGCGCCTTATTCCTGTGACAGCTTGTTGACCAAATTGATGGCGAATATCTACATAGTCCAAGGTTCGACGGAACACCGTCTGGTAGGGCGAAGCATGATTTATTCACAAATGAAAATTGGGTCACTGACCAAGTCGAAAGATGAAAAATGACGTTTCGGGTCCCATACGGGGCCCTTGTTCACAATGAGGCTGTCACAGAAGAAGGAATGGTTATATACGCTTCAGAATCTTCTGCAATCTTTTCACGGTGCCTGGAGATCCCGCTGGTCAGCACCATGGTGATCGGCTACGACACCTACCCGGACTCGAGCTCACGCAATCGCTCGGCGGGCGCCTTCGTGGCCAGCATGAACAAGAGCCTGACGCGCTGGTACTCGCGTGTCTTCTTCCACGCCACCCACAAGGGGCTGGCCAACTCACCCCCTTCGCTGCTGCGCGATGCACTGCGCAAGTACTCGCAGTGCAACGACGGCGCCTCGCCCGACCGCATCATCTTCTTCCGCGACGGGGTGTCCGACGGACAGATCCCCCAGGTGAGCATTTCTCGTGGTACTCTGTTTAGCTGCAGTTTTAACGGGACAGTGTCAGGGGCCTCGTTACCCAGAACACCCGGCGTTATCGTTGTGAGCGAAAAAATTCTCCGCTAACGCTGCCCCAGTGTTCGACTTAGAGTGTTAGCAACGGGAGCTCCGTATTTGCATCGGTGTGCTCAACAAACGTTAAGAGTAAATACGAACGTTCGCGAATGTTTCGTTTCCGGAAACATCCCTTCTGAGACGCAAGCAGCGCCGTCTACCTAATGAATTTTGCACTACTTTTGCAGTTTACAGCCAGCTTCGCTATATCCGACATATTTCCTCGTTATGTCAGATAATGAATGTTCAAACGTGTGCAGTACAACAGGTCGAATCGTTTGACCACAACCGGAACCCCCTCCGACAGGCGGTTCGGCCGCAATTGCCGCCTGAACATCCTCGGAATGTACGGTTTGGGACGAGAAGGTCGTCGCTGCGAATCTCGCACGTGTTTTGGGCTTCATCTCAATTTTCAGTTTTGTCCTCCGGAACGTGTCAAGTCATTTGGCACCACTATTAACATTCTCCATCAAGCTCGTGGCCCCTAGAATGTATTCAAATGATGCCGCAGTACTAGCACATATATAACGAGTCGAAAGTATAGGTATCTATTCGGGCGCTACGCACCCACTTTCGCTGCAATGTACCGAGGTCACGTGGTAACTGTTTTGGTCAATTTGACCTTCATTGCATACGGACGCGTCCTTGACAAACGTAAGTTAAGTCACGAGCATGACTCTGGCAGGTGGTCCTACAGAGCAACCCAGGAGACAGGTGGGCCATCTAGGTCACGTGGCCTTGCGGCGTCGTCGCAACCTGCCTACCGGATAGGGAGCAAGCTACCCACCATCGCAGATGGCAGTTAATGATTGGTCGCTCGAAAAGAGAACCCTGGGGCGCAGAAGGGCGCAGGCACGTTTCTCATTGCTTAACCGCTGCACCACTGCGCCAGAATGGGTATGAGGAGTCCCATGGTTCTATGAATGTAGAGAATGACCTTCTGCATATATGGGAATCAACCTTTTATGCTTTCGCATCATATTGTAAAGGCGGAGCTTAAATGTTTTCTCCAATATTTGTACTGTGACCTTTGAACTGTAATATTATTTCTTGGCTTTACGAATGCCGATTCTTTCTAGTTTTTGCCCATCCTTCCTGGACCATTAGAAATCTGCAGTATTATGTAAATAAAGTCAAATAATGTAGGTGCATGAGGAGTGTAATGAAGGTTCGTAGTGCAGGCATTTTGCGCTGTAACTGTAGCGGTGGCGAACATCCGAGATTTCCGGAGCCCTTCAGTACGGCGTCCCTCCTAGCTTTACTCCATTTGTTACGTTTACCCCATATAATCCATGAACCATAAACATCCAAATACAAGCGAATCAGGTTTACAGATAAGCTGCTTAGCTAAATTGTAATCGCTTGCTACATAACTATTGTGGTTATTCGGATAGTCTCAATGAGAGATACGTAGCTGGCCGATGCTAATGCCATCCCCTCAAAAAATTTCAATAGTTTCTCTCGACTTTCAGTAGAAATACATCGAAAGTATATTACTGTCAGCAGGCGTTGTTGGCAGGGGATGTCAGTTCTTAAGAGTTTGCAACATTTACTGGTCGAGAAGCACTCCCACCTTCTCTTTTGCGGCTTTCAGAAAATCGAATTTCGAAGGCGTGACTATGGCCTGGTATAAGGCACCATATGGCCTCGAAAACTAATTGGCTCGGATGGTGCAGGCATCCCATCATCTTATCTCTCCCGCCTGGGCCGGCCATTTAACGTCGCAGAAAGAATTTGTCTAACCATCTATCTGGATAATAACATGATTGACCTGTTTTGTGGCGTTCGTCATCACTGGTAATAAATACATGGGCGCGATGATTCATTGCATCTCGGCAAGAATTTCACGGGTTGCTAAAATGTCCTGGCGAGACAAACTTCGTCATTTTGGCCCTGTAAAACTGCAAGTTATTGATAAATGTTTGCTATACCGTGTTTCGTAGCTGGGAAGAAAAAAACATTTTAGAGCGATCAGTTGGATTGATGCTGAGGAAATATGACAGCATTCTTCTTTGCCTCACCAGTCTATTTCAGTTTTCATTTTATTATAATTATATTCCTATTCCAATTCTGAGTCCATTGTCTTCCACTACTCAGTCTACTCCAGTTGTTTTCTATGCAAAATCTGAGACCGGCGGGTCTTCATACCACTACCGGCGCAGTGCGGGAGTGGTTATGTGATATCTCTTACAAAAATTTTTTATAGATAGTCTATAAACATGTTATAGAGACTATTGTTTCCTAAAGATATATCTTTTTTGTGTATTCATTCTCTATAGACTGTCTACAGAAAAAGTCAACTAAATGTGTATGGTCATAAACATATAGAATGTGTATAGACTGCCTATAGGATTATTGTTGGCTACAGACTTTTCTCTAGCATTTGTCCACAAAGAGTCTATAGACATTATAGACAGAAGTCTATGAACATGCCATAGCATTTGTCCATACACAGTCTATAGACATTATAAACAGAAGTCTATGGTCAGTCTATTGACTGTCTAAAGGAAATTTTTGTAAGGAATACCTCTACACAGGAAGGTGGCCGTTTCGAACAGAGCCACCGGTGGGCCTTTGAGAACCATGTTCTTCCCGAGCTGCGCCAGAAGGAGTGGATCCAGGAAGCTTCATCGAACCACGTCTTGCTCCTCTCCCCTGCAAGGGGATAGTTGACAGGTGGAGGGTGGAGAGAGGGAAGCCCCTTTAAGGTGGGTGCTTCACGTAGACACTGCTGGCGAGTTTTCGCCTTCATGGTTCATTAATTTCTGTCACATTAAAAAAATTGGAGAGGACACTTAAGCTTCGCTTTAACGGTGTAACGTGGCAGCGGAGTGGGTTAGGCTTTCCATTCTCAGCAGTTTGACACCTTTGAACGCATTTTTCTTTTTTTTTCAATTGTTTCAGATAAATAATTGATCAATTACACATCCTAAATTGTCTTAATTAGCATTGCCAAGCATTGGCTTATCATTCAGAGAAACTTGACATCTTTGAACACTGCTTCTTAGATTTTATTCTTTTCTTACAATACCAATTTTTCAATTAAGCTCAAATATTTTATTAACTCCTCATCGCCTATCCCACACCAGTGAATCATCGATCGCTAGAACCGCAAATTGGCCTGATAGGCGTTTTTACGCAGCCCGATTATAAAACGGCGGGTAGAATTCCTGCCGCGAGCTAAGCAGAAACTTAGTACATTTATGCTGCGCGAAACGCTCAATTATAAGAGACAATCCGGAACATTGTGCGGAAAACGCTTGGCATGTAAGATTCGTTTTATGCAGCCCCAATTATTTTCGACACGAGGGGCCGAATACGATGACGGCTTTTCGACCGAACGAGATGTATACTCAATCGCCTAAAAACGTTTGGATTGAGCGTACCAAAGCTGCATGAAAGCTGCGAGGTATGGTGTAGTGGAGGGCACGGGGATAATTTAGACCACCGGTGGCTAGTATTTACAAGCTGTTCTTTAACTTACATTTACATTTCAAACTACGTGGGTATTTTTACATTTCGTGTCCGCTGGAGATGATGCGGCCTCCGTGTTGCAAGTGTGATCAAGCAGGAAAGTGCAGTAGTGGACCACGCTGAACTTTTTGCCGAGGCGTTGTAGTGATTACAGAAAGCTATTATTCCACAGTAAACTTAGATTTTCTTCAAGAACGGTAACTTTTTATCGCAAGGCTGGCTGAATTTCGGACTAATAGAATAGGATTAGGAATCAAGAGGCTGGGGCTCTGAGCATCTGCCATGTACGTACGCAATGATTTGATTCCCGGGAGTTCCGAATAGCATGAGAAAATGTGCAGATATTGGAAACTTTGCAGATGGCGTAGACGGCCGATTTTTTCCATGAGGATGTCATCATGGCTAGAAAGTATGTGACAGGCATGCGCGTCTTGCTCGGGACCAGGCTCGCGGCAATACAGTGCGGTAATCGAGAGATTTAGCATAATGTTTTTGGTGGTTTCCACATGATATGCCGGAGGCTGTATGATGTGCAACATGTAAATTCGATGTTGGAAGCCCGAGCAAGTGGCGATAAGCAGATTAGACTTACGCGCGGAATTCCATCATGTTTCATCAATCTACACATACATGGCTGCCACTGGGGCTTAAGTGAAAGCTCCTGGTAAAGCTCCTGGTTACTATATGCCGCTACCTGGAGCCCTGGGTAGCGCATGCGCAGTTGCCTCCGGCTCGGTTTTTTTCGTTAATGGGTAAAAATTGCATGGCATTTTTCGCGGTTTCGTGTCATTACGATCTTGTGATGATGTGGATGTGGGGTTATTTATTAGAGCCAAAAATATTCAGCATCAAAAAATCTCGCAGGGGAAATAATGAGGTGCATGTGGGGTAATTTATTAGAGCCAACAAAAATATTCAGAAAGTGAGCGGGGCCGGGCCAAAAGTGGCGCGAAATTCGAAAACACCACAAGTGGGCGGAGCTAATGTGTGCCGAAAAATCTGAAAAACCGAAAGTGAAGACGGAGCGAAGCATGACGCCAGATTTGGAAACGAAGCGTGGCGCAAAGTTATTAAAATCAAAATGGGCAATGATGGAACTTAATTTAGGCAAAGAGTGGCAAAGAGGGGCGAGGAGGTGTCTGCTCACGAATTCCCCCAATGCGGGGGCTGCAGTGATAATCTTTTTTAACTGTGTTATAAATAGGTCTCACAATACTCCGTTTTCAGTCCTGCACTTTTAACCTTATGTCACCTCTCTAGTTTTGAGCCATCAATCGTCCAATCACTTTTTGGTAACTTCCAATGCCCTCTGCTGTCAGCAGAAATGCACTGGCAGGCGGTGCTGGTGGCGGCAGTGGGCGCGACTGAAGCGTGTCTCGGGTGTGCGCGGCGCAGGTGATGGAGTGGGAGATCAATCCGATCGTGGCCTCGCTGCAAGGGCTCTTCCCTGGCGTAAAGCACAAGCTGGCCTTCGTGGTGGTGACCAAGCGCATCTCGACGCGCTTCTTCCTGCCGAGCCGTGACCACGTGACGAACCCGCCGCCGGGCACCGTGGTCGACAGCGAGGTGACGCGCCCCGAGCGCTACGACTTCTTCCTGGTGTCGCAGAGCGTGCGCCAGGGCACCGTGGCCCCGACCCACTACAACGTCATCTACGACACGACGGGCCTCAAGCCGGACCACATGCAGAGCCTGGCCTACAAGCTGACCCACCTGTACTTCAACTGGCCGGGCACCATCCGCGTGCCGGCCCCGTGCCAGTACGCCCACAAGCTGGCCTTCCTCGCCGGCCAGTCGCTGCATGCGGAGCACGACCCGCGCCTCTCCTCTACCCTCTTTTACCTCTAAACTGCAGGCGTTCGGGGTTTGCCAACGTTCACCGGTATGAGGACGGTGGGAAGGGAGGTTTGCGCCCTCTGCCTCCATCTGGACACCTGCGCACGGCATCTAAGGAGCACGGAAAGAGGCTAAGCAGGTGTGTGTGATCGACCACCGCATGTTCCCATGGCAGTTCATGAACGAAGCGCCGGCGTCTAATAGAAGCAGGGAGGGGTTCATCCTTACCTCTGTGTAGTAAGGGTTATAGTAAGGCTCTGTAGTAAGGGTTGCTTTTTCAGGTGAGAACACTAGCGATGTGAAGGGCGTGTCTGATGATTGTTTGTGGAAAGGTTCATGCCTGAGGTCTTCGCTGTAGGAGCTGCTGCGTGTCAGCAAAGGTCATTGTTTCAAAGTTTATCTGTACTATATGGCCCATTTTTTTCCGCTTTACCTTAGGAGAGCATTGAATTCGATATGTCTTGTGCAGTTTGATTCGTGATGGATGCTTCACTATTCTCGCGTTTTCTTTCTTGACATCTTTTTGTTCGTGCCCATGTGCAGTTTTTCTAAAATGAACGGATACTGGTTCAAGAATTGCGGGTGTCATTCTTCCGTGATTTTGTTGAACTAAATGACAAGTACTGCCCATGCATACGGCCATCAAGTTTTCACAGCAGGCATTTTTGTATTGTTATTAGAGAATTTCTGGTTTCTCGAGAGCACTAATCTGTTTATGGATTTATGAAACTGTGTAATGAGTTTATGGTATTCCTTATCAAGTTATCTATTTTTTCAAATGTCACAAGTGATTGCCAGATTGTTATAGCGAATTTATTCAGGCTTTAACCAGGAGAGTGGGTGAATGAATGATTTGGTTTATGATGTACATATTTTTCATTATGATTGAAAAATGTAAGCACACATCTTAATTTTTTCATTAGCGATGTAGGCATGTCGTCATCAGACATGCAGTCATGGTATGTTTTCTGTATCGTATTTCAGTGAAGTATGTTGACTTGGTTTTCTTTATTTATGCAGTGAAGCACATATCTTGATTCTGCCACTTGTGGCCAGTGGCTCATTTTCTACGCATGATTACATTGAATGAATTGTAATGATGAGTTAGCAGGACACATACGTGTTGTTGCAGTAAAAATATAAACAGATTAGGAATGTCTGGATGTAATACAGGTAGAGCGGTGTTGGCTAACCTGTTGCAGCCAAGAATATATTGAACCAATTGGTGTTCTTCCAATTGGTTCACTGAAACAATTGGTGTTGCGCATTTTGTGTGGATGCTGACGCGATTTTCTCTCATACGTGAGGCTAGAGAAGTACTCATGATGATTTTTTTTTGTTTTGTCTGCCTGAAAATGCTTTTTAAGCGTCTCATGTGTTTATTGATTTGCTATTATGTTTCATCTTGACTTCTTCGTAACAATTTCAAAAAATGCGTGCTTTTGGTGCGGCAGTTAGTCAGTGCAGCATCTCACTCCTGTACTTTTCTCTAAAAATATCCGACACAAATCAGATTTGTTTCCCTATTTTATTTTTTTTCAAGATTCATCTTGGAACTTCTGTGATGTATTATGGTGACTGAAAGCCCTCAGTTTTTTTTTTTTCTCTGGAAATGATGAGTAAGGTACTGTGCTTAATTAGAATTGCTTTATTTTTCCATTCAGTTTGTTAAGCATTTTTTATGCCACAAAAAATTGGGGAACACTTTTGTTTCTACCAATGCCTTATTTTACAATTTCGTGCTTTTCTTTTTTCCTTCATTGTGTGCATTTTCTTGTTAGTAGTTGGTTTGCTTTCCAAAGTTGTCATAGCAACTTTTTTGTTTGTAGTGTTGTCTTCACTTGTTGGTTTGCTTTGAATTCGTGTTGAAACTTTTTGTGCGTAAATGTTGTCATATCGTTTGCCTTCAAAAGTTGTTGAAGCAATTTTCTTGGTCTGTTGTCTTTACATGCTGGTTTGCTTTAAATTTGTATTGGAACTTTGTTTTTGTAAATATTCTCACAAAAACTTCACTGAAACTGATTTGGTCGGAGAAGTTGTGCCGTTACCATTTGCTAAATAAAGCGCCCTGAAGCCTGCGAGGTTCCTACATGAGAAGTTCGTGACAAACCCTATTTCTCTGCTTGCTGCTTTGCTTGGTCTCATAGTTGAAGGGACCATTTGGAACACTCATGCGCTCAAGAGGGGTTAACTTCACGTGTGAGAGTAAATAGGCAGAGGGCAGGAGAAGCTAGGCCTCCAAAACAGAAGAATGGTGTTACACTAAGCAGCCTAAGGAACTGAAATTGCTTGGCCTGGAGTTTTTTTTTTTCATGTAGCATCTGGGCATGGAATTATTATCCGGCACAGATCTATTTGTCTTTAGATATTTTGATTTGAATTGCGACTGCAATCATTTTTATGAATAACAGTGCTACTGGTCTGGCTAAGATAATTGCGTAGTTTCAGCCCGGTATGCTCACGAAAGACCCCGAATGCATCCAGGTTTCTAGATGTCGAATGTAATGACATTTCCCCGATCTCTTAGCTTAACGTCGTAGTTTACGAGATGGGTTTCAACGCTCATACCTCAAAAGGGCTAATTATGTCAGGAGGAGCAGGCAGACTGTAATGAAAGCTCTGCTATGCAACATAGGGATCTTAAAATTCTTGGCTTAGGGGCCTTTTCTGAGCATAAAGTTCTAAAATTAGAAGCTAAGCAATGAACCTCAGTCGCATGCATTGTATGCGAACTAAAATTCTCAAATTATAAAGGACTGAAAAATGATAATTGCTTTATAAAGGAGACTCTTAACTGGAATTGGGATATGCCAAAAGTGCAGTTATGTGATTTATACATGGTGTGCAATGTTTCATTGAAAGATATATAGTGTAATTTCTTTTCTCTTACGCCGCGGTTCGGGTGCCCCCCGTGATAGGCGAGACAGTTACTGCATCATTTCCTTTCCTCAAAACGAATTTTCATTTTCGATACCTACAACCCGCTTCACATAGAGCGATTGTCAACGCAGCGCAGTGTATATGAGCCGTTTTGCGACACCAATTCGCGTCGCTGTCGTCGGAGACCTAATGCGACTGGCTTCCAAGAAGTTTGGCGCATTGCCGCAACCCTACGGCCAGCTTGGTTGCGACGGTGTGGTGGTGGTGGTGGAAACTTTATTACACACAGGAGAGTTTAGGACACGCAGGTCCTTGGGACCCCGCACTGCCCCACTGCACTCAAACGTTCATGTCCCGGAGGCTCATGACGCTGGCAGCCCGGCCTGTGGCGGTGGCTTGCTTGGCCGGGTCCTCGGAGCGCAGTAGGATCTCCCAAGCCTCCCAAGTGATGAGGTGCTCCAGGCCCCGCGGGGCAGGATCCACCGGGCAGAGGAAAAGGATATGATCGAGAGTGGCTTTGGGGTCGTGGCAGAGGGTACAGGAGGGGTTTGTGAGGACTTGGAGATAGCGCGAGCGATAAGGGGAGAGTAAGGTGCGTGCTTTGAGCCGCCTCCAAGTGCCTGATTATAATTGTCGAGGGAGGAATTGGGGGGTGGTAGAGCCGACGCTCGGCTTTGTAGGCCTGCGTCAGCTCACTGAAGGAATGCATGCGCTCCCGTGAGAACCCCAGATCGGAGGCTGTCGGTGCCCGATTGAAAGAACCTCAGGCTAAAGCGTTGACAGCCCCGTTTCCGGGATTCCCGGAGTGGGCAGGCACCCATATGAGCTCCATGTGGCGGGGTGAGTGTGCGGCGGGGGAGTTCAATATGCGAAATGCAGAGACGTGAACTCTCCCACGGGCGAAATTTAGTATAGCAGTTTTAGAGACTGACAGCATATATCGACGGTGTTCCGCTTGGCAGGAAAAGAAGCAGTTGAAGACGGATTTTTCTGAAATAAAAGGGCGTGATAGTTGAATTTATACAATCCTGCAAATTTAGACAACAAATTACTGGTAGTTTGGTGGTTTAGTATTGCTGAGTACGAAACGTTGAGGGAAAGCATGGTTCTTTGCAGGTGGGCCCCACCGTCACTTACCTGAAAGCACGTTCGAGGGGTCCACAGACCTATGGAGCCAGTTATGCGCGTCTTGAGCTTTTTCACCATCGTGCAATTTGCCATTTATAAAAAGCCGCATTTATGCAGCAATGTCGACGCCAACGCTAATGTGCCGTGCCGTGCTACAATGTGCCGTGCCGTACGCAATGTGCCGTGTTACTGTTACAACGCTGTCCACGCCAACGCATGCCGCGCACACCTGTCACTACCGCCATATTAGTTTGAGAATAGTATTGACAAAGAATATGATGTGCAATGGTCAGCGCGAGTGTGTGCTGCAAGGCTCTCTCTATGTCTGTCTGTGTCTGCACGTGCGTGCGTGAGTGCGTGCGTGCGTGCGTGCGTGCGTGTGTGTGTGTGTGCGCGTGCGCGCGCGCGCAACTTTTCCTTTAGGCGTGGTCGACTGCGCCGACGATATCACAGTGTTTTCGTGCACTGCGCCAGCTACGCCGATCTTTTCGCGCCCTCGAGAGTTCTAATCGCAGTGGGACAATGTTTATTTCATTTATTTATGGTTTGCTCAAGGTAAAGCTTCACAAAAAAAAAAACGGTCAGCTAGCTTGACGTCGTGAACTAGTGATTTCGCACTAAAACTCCGCGATCTGACGATATGTACGTTTCTCGTCCACATTGTATTTCGCCACCATCGGTAAGTTGCTTTCTTTTCCATAGAATAAAGTCTAAAATAAGAAAATCAAATAAATTTTGTATTTTGGTGGAAAATGCAGGAGCTGAAAGCAATTGTTCACCGCACGCGACGACTGGGAGCAGCGTCGTCTGCTTCGGAGCACAAGCAGCTAGAAGCCAGACGCCAGTCGCCGCTGCTACGCGTGTTCGTTCACGCGTGCTTCTACCGTAGTGACCATAGTCTCAAAAAACAGTCCTTATTAATAGCTTACTGAGATGGATAATTCGGCACACGTACGCTTTTCGTGCACTAGAATGAAAGCAGTGAGAAAGATCGCACGCGGCCAAGTATTTTTTTTTTTCGCAGCTGTGGCGCTCTTCCACGATGACGTTGATGCTGGCGGGCGGCGCCGCGGCGCGCCGAGTTCGAATTTTGCCAGCGTATCGCCGCTACCGCGCTGCCCGGGCGTGACTGAGCAAGATATCTTAATACGCTGCTGTTCAAGAGAGAGAGACACAGAGAGAGAAAAGCAGCTCAAATGGGCAGTTCCTTCGGATGCTTCGGACCTCAAGATGGCTGGCGACGAAGGTGCGGTTTGTTCGTTGCGGGTGGGCGGCGATGGCCCTCGGCGAAGGTTAAGCTTGCTGAGCGTAGTCTACGAGGTCTGAAAGCCGCAA
The DNA here is from genome assembly GCF_052857255.1 of Amblyomma americanum. Classification (NCBI taxonomy): domain Eukaryota; kingdom Metazoa; phylum Arthropoda; class Arachnida; order Ixodida; family Ixodidae; genus Amblyomma; species Amblyomma americanum. The sequence continues at coordinate 113,033,288 of NC_135497.1, read as the reverse complement.
TCAATGCCTGCGGTCTCCTGGCTGGAGAAGTTGATGTTGGCGTCGGCCGCTTTCGGGTAACTTTAGCTTTTCAATGTGCAATGTATTCGCTGATAATTCATATACACGTATCTGTTAGTTTATGTATATTCATCAAGGCTATTCAAAGCCACCAGTAAACGCTTTTTGCACGCTGTTTGTTGCTTTCTCATTGTGCAGAGGTTAAATTTCCTTAGCGTGAGTCAGGATGGAAGCTGACTGTACACAGTCGTCCACTTCTACCTTGAACACCGCTCTGCGTGGCCTGCGTAGAGTCATTGGCACTTGGCTTCGTCACTGGGTTCCATGGAGTCTTCTGGTGTCTGGATGTGGAGGGCAGAGGTGTACTGGGGTTAGAGGCATTGGTTTTCTCTTCAGATTAGTTACTGGTCATGCCAAAAGATGCCGTGTGGCAGTGAATGATTTTTCATTGTACTATATGACTCACACATGGAAAATTAAAACAAAGCATGACTTACAGGAAAATATAAAAATGTGGTATGTGAATACGCATTCTTGGTGCTGCACATGTCCAGTGCTTGGTATGCAACAACATACATTTAGCACTGTCTTTTCGGGAGATGTATGCCACAGTGGCCTTGAAAAGATTAAGATTTGATGCTAAACTGAAGGTGGAGGTGAGTTAATTGCTGCTCAGGGGCCTTTCAGATCTCTTGCTGTGGCGTGACAGTTGCACTGTTCAGTTTGTGACACGGAGGCCTCTCTGCGGCATGAACTGTGGGTAATTTACGGACTGGGCAGCTCTGTGGAATGAACTACAGATGTTTTTCATGTTTTGTTACAACACAGGCTGTAGGTTAACAGTGTGCAGTTTAACAGTGCAAGTTAATGGGTTGTAACTATGTGCTACGTGGCCTAATACAGTCCATGTTCAACATGCAATGAAATAAACTTGGTGCAGCTGGCACGCCGGATAATACTGGTCCAGTGAATCAGCTGCTATACAAAGAACATAAAAGCGTATATGGTTGCCCAAAGGTCAACTCGGCTTTACCCAAATATTCTCTATAGCCTTAAGGGGCTCTGAAACACCTTACGAGTAGAGGACACCAACTTGCTCAATCACTGCATTGTTTTGTCATGAACTCCTGAGCCAAATTATACGCTCCTTCATGCAGCAGAGATCTCACAATCACGCGCGAAAGATGGCGAACCCTTCCTCGCGACCTTTTCATGTTCTGACCCTCCTCCGTCGCTCGCATATTTGTATACAAGTTGAGTGATGGCTATTGGTTAGATTCGTTCCGACGTCAGGCATCTACCAAGGCCGCGGATAATAAGCCGTGTAGTTCCGGTGGGTCAGAGAGCTCCCCCCCGGAGGTGGAGCCGGCGGAGGAGCACCGACCTTCCAATGTGCAAAAAGTGACGAGAGGAGAAAGAAAGGCGCGAAGAGTCTAAATTCAATTTTTGACTACAGATAACTCTGTTTTTACAAAGCGCATTAAAAAAATTCTTCTTGGACAGTACTCGTGAAGCAGCGTTCTTTAACATTTCAGGCATAATGCAACTTTATTAGAGCCCCTTTCAGAGCCCCTTTAATGGTATGCCTGTTGGTGTCAGGGTCTATGGACATTGTAAATCGTCAATCAGACTGAGGATGAACAGTCAACTACTAGCCAGTCGGCGATGCAGCTCCTGCTAAGCACCTCTGTGACCAAGCTTGCCACTTGATTCTGTTGAGACAGCACTCACCGGCACCTTGCCATGAACCCAGAACCTGAACTGCAGCTGTGCCATATTATTGCCAAGACGGGCTTCCAGCCATTTAGTGGTACGCATGGTATTGCAACCCTTCCCTCCAAGAGAGCAGCAGTTCAAGCTTAACCAGGTTAGTCGGCAAGTGGGAAGGCATTAGAGCCTACTATACAGCAAGGTTTACCGATTGAGGGTCGGAAATCTTGCAAAGATACGACCAGCTCTTAGAGCGGACTGCAGTTTGTGAGCTTAAAGATTTCACTGCTTGCAAGGCTGCACTAGTGCGACAACACACTTGCTTGCTATGTCAGTGTGTTTTTTAGAAAAATTACATACCATAATTCTAAACAATCGGAATTATTGGCAGCATCGCTTGGGTAAGCTGGATGGCGGGGATCATAACAGTTGACGTCGCGATCTCCTGAAATACCCCTTGGGTAGAGGCAGGCGAAAATGTCAGAGAGGTGTTGATAATTTCTCTTTAAATACAAAGGCCGAGCGAATGCGATGGAACGTTGCCCTTTAGGGTGACCGACCGCGGTAGTAACACGCGCTGGAGTTGATTAGAGACCACCCGCTGAGAAGACGTCAGGGCCTGCACCGCGGCGCCATTCAGTCATCGTGTCGTTCTGCAGGCGACTAAATAATGTTGTTTATCTTCTTCCTCCTCCTCTAGATTATTCGTTCATGCAGAGTTGAAACTTGACTCTTAATGTTCTGCTGTGAAGTCAAAATGTTTCATGGTGCTGTGATGTGGCACCACATCCAGATAGCGGCCACTGTTATCGTGAGTAATGAAGATTTTAAATCTGGAAAGGTTGTGCAAGAGCGTGGCTTAAACTTCATGAACTTCACTGATATACATGTTAATGCTGAAGAATTATGTCTGTTTATTCTCTAATCACAGGTAGGAAAAAATATGTTTCAGCAAACATTATATTTTAGAATGCTTGCATCACTGAATGTTCGCGAACGTGCCTTCATCTCTGGCACTCATTCGGGGTAGTAGAATAAGCAGATGATCGAATTTTCATTGGCAGCAAAATTTCCTCTAAGGGGTCTAAGGTAAAGTTTTTGTCAGTGATTTTTACATGAAAACAATAAATGGGCAATAACTCATTGTTTCTGGCTATTTTCGCAGGTCATTATGAATTCAGCCATTGTTGCAGGCCAATGTTGCTGCAGGCTTTTGTAGGCTATTTATAAGGTGTCTCTTTCGTTTTCCGATATAAGCAGCAGCCCGGAAAAAGAAAAAGCGGATATCTGACTAGTGCAGGCATCAAACCTGAATTCCTTGGCACGGCAGCCCAAGGAGCCTCGACCATTCGGCCAAAACTATGCATGTAGTGCATGTAAATGTTTTAGAGATGGGAGGCTCTTTTCTACATTGTTAATGTTTTTGCTTCTTTTGGCCTTTTCACGAGCCCGCGGCTGCAAAATTGATGTTTGTTCTGCATAAAGCTTGCTTGTTGGCCTTCTTACAGAAACTCTCATTAGGTAAATTACGAAGCCATAATTTTTACGCTAGTCCCCTGTAAATTGACTGTCAATTCTGGTTATCTGAACGCATTTATTCACTCTGAAATGAGTATTTATGGAAACAACTTAAACACACGAAAGTGGTTAGAAGGCGAACTACCATTCAAGTTGCTGGCCGCCGCAGTGGCTCAGTGGTTATGACGCTTGGCTGCTGACTCGAAAGGACGAGGGTTCGATCCCGGCCCCGGCGGTCGAATTTCGATGGAGGCGAAATTCAAGAGGCCCATCTACTGTGCGATGTCAGTGAACGTTAAAGAAACCCAGGTGGTCGAAATTTCGAGAGCCATTCACTACGGCGTGCCTCGTAGTCTTAGATGTTTTGTGATGTTCAAACCCCTTAAGCCTTAAGTTGAAGTTGCTTGTTATTTCACAAACGGGCCTGTCTTTTTTTGTCCACCCGCTTAACAACCTGACGTGCTAAGCTCGGAATAGCCGCCTTGTTCATGCAACACATATGGCCATACGTAGACATGTAGCATCTTCGAACCGTGGTTCAGACGCTATGTGTTGAAACAGTTAATTTTCGTGGATTTTTGAAGGTTACCAGATTCTAATTGAACTAGTACTGTAGGTTTTTCTCTCGTTCTCGATTGCTTTCGCAGAGGGTGGCAGCCATGCGACATTTAATTTGGGCGCAAGTAGAGTTTAAAATATGTCATTTTCATAGCTTCGGTTCAGTTGTTATCTGTGGGAAACACTGAATTTTAGACTCTCATACAATTTCAGCACCATCCATACGCACTTCTCTCTTCAGTAACAAAATTCTGAGGCTTGTATTAGGTTGTCTTAAGCATTTTATCAAAATAGTCTTCATTTTCAGTCACTGCTTCAGCCATTCAGCACGCATATGAGTTTTTCTAGCTCCTGGCCGCGGACTCAGTTTTAGTGTCGATGTGCTGTTTGCGTTGATTTAAAACTATGCCACTGTGTTTTTGAAAACTGGTTTGTGGTGGCCTTCGAGAGGACTTCAGAGATGCGAGGGAAATTAAACTTGCCGACAGGTGCCATTGAGGTAAAGCGCCCAGCACACATTGTGAAGAGAGTTGCTGAAAATGTGGAAAGAACGCGTCGCAGGTTGTTGAAAAAGAGGAGGCATTGGAAAGAAGCCGCGAGAAGTATGAGAAAAACGACTGATGTGCCCAGAACTGGGCAGTTCAGTGCACGAAGAAGCGAAGCAGAGGAGACGTCTGTTGCGTGAAAAGGTCACTGCATTAACATGCGGGAGGCTTCCCGTAGCATGTTGCCGATTCCTTATTTTTCATTCTTGGAATTGTAATTTTTCTGTTGCTGAAAATTGGAGGCTTTAGCCATATATTTCTTTAGCACATTTTTTGGTTGCTGGCTATTATTGATAGCTACAGGTGGCAGCTATTCCTGTGGTCAGTTTATAGCTCGTTAGGTTTAAAGGTCCCGTTCAACAGAAAACCCGGCGACTGTGCCGGTGTGACTGGATCATCCTGACTGGTAAAGAGGGTAGTGGCCGAGAAAAGTAGTTTTACGGTGAACAGGTGGTCAAGCGGAATCGAACCACTTTCCTTTGGGCCAGGAGCTGGGCACTCTACCTCTACACCACTGAAAAATGTCTCTTCAGTGTATAAATGGAGGCCTTGTACGAGCACCTAACACCACACAGTAGCGGAATTAAATCACAAGAACACTCAGTCACTTAAGGTCACGAATTAGCATCACCAGTTAATATGAACAATGATGTGTATTAGAGCAGTTTGTTATGGCAGCAAGTGTGTCAATGTCTGTGAAAGGGTGTACCATGGAACTCACAAGTAATCATAGGGAATTTTTAATGGTTTCAAGTCATAGTCGTAAGGTGAGCGCCAGTGTCGCCAAAGTTTTTTTGGGTCGGCCATTGTGTAAGGCAGTATAGTATCTGGATCATTATCGGCTGTTGTATTCAACCATAGTTTCGGGCCTTGTTGGTAGCAATTTTCAACGGTGCAAGATTTATTCACTAGGTCTCCAAGGTTTCAAATAGTTCTGAATGTACACTGATTGGCACAGAATTGAAGAGGGAATTCAGTTGACTCTTCTTAATGTTTTAAAATGTTCGAAACTGCATTGGTTACACAGAAGTTTCCCGCAGGAAAATATTTATGATGTGCTCATGTCAAAGTTCTGTATTTCAGTGCGTGTCTTCAAAGCAGATGGCCGACATGTTTTTATAGCATTTTCGTTAATATCGTGCATAGGAAC